>NC_135432.1:31164739-31377239 GCF_051991255.1 Vanacampus margaritifer | reverse complement strand
TGAAAGATAGTATAAAATAAAGAATTGAACAAATAAAATAAAAGTCACTCAAGGGTTGAGGAACAAATTAACGACCTTCAGCTATTCCCTGAGCCAAGCCCCTCCTGCTTTGTGCTAGTATATCGCTCGTGTCAGCTGAAATCTTCGTAACTCCAAGACCAAAACCAATGTTTTTTGGTCTCCTCTTGGCTATAAGCTAGCAGTAGGAGGGGCATAGCACAGGTGGTGGTGTGGCAATCTCCCAAGATGAAGGTCGTGAGTTTGTTCCTCAACCCTTGAGTATTTTTATTTTATTTTTTTGCAGAGATTAGCCATATCAGGTTAAGCATTCGCTCTTTGAACCGTTGTGTACGGCCACTGGCCAGCAACAAAGACGCCTTGCTTTGCAAAGGTCCACACTGGGACGATCAAGCATTTAAATTAATTCCTTAAAATATATATTGACTTGTACATTTATATTTCCAGAATTATTATTTATACATTCATACATTTTGGTTATTTTTTTGTACTAGTATCTAAGTTGATGTGTCCAATCTGCTGCTCTCCGTCAATCACTTGCCTGTGGTATGCTAGCATCTAATTGGATAGTGTTAGTCAGCTGGCACGGGATCAGGAAGTGTTGTCGCTCTGGCTGCGGTGAACGACGAGTAAAGTTTTAATTTAAGAATGAATCCGTCTCCATTCTGCCTTTTCATTTTATAAACAGTGTCCCATTAACCACCATCGAATCCTCACATGATTAGACTATAGCTACGCTACGTGTATTTGAGTTTTTTTCTCGCAAATCTGACATTATACAAAGTCGCAAATTTGCGACTTTATAAAGTAGCAATTTTGCCACTTTATAAACTCGCATATTTGCCACTTGATAAAGTCGCAAATTTCGCGATAAAAAAACTTGTAAATTTGCGAATTTATAAAGTGGCAAATTTGCACGTTTTTTTTTTTTTTTCGGAATATTGCCCCCGCCCTCTAAAAAAATATTTATTCATGGCCCTAATTCACCGTCGTACTTCCAGGTGTATATATTACTCTAAAGGTGAGTCTATTTGGTCAAACTCTAAATAGAGCCAAATGTACTCAACAGAATTTACTGTTTAGCTAAAAGGTCGGAACCCCAACATTTTTGGGCTAATTGCTAAAATGCTAATTTTGTGACTGTTCTGGCTTTGGCGTCCATTCATTTTGTATTCAATTAAGAAATGTGCCGAAATGTGTAGACAAGGACGTTTTCCCACTTCTTAGGGCGTTGCAGTGTGATTGCAGAAGTGAAAATTGGAGAAAGAAGGAGAGAGGAAATGATACCAAAACGTTTGTCCGATGAGGCGCCTAATCATCACAAGAGCACATGCACGCATGTGAACTCACTCACACGCGCACATACACACACACACACAAACAACACGGCATGTGATCTGACGATGAGTGCTGTGGTCACACCCTCCCACTCTCTTGTTTGATCACATTCTCCTTCCTGCTTTCCAGTCCAACTCACTCAAGTAGAAATGTTCACAAAATGATGCTTGTGAAAATATTGATATTCATGTGGATTTGGTAAACATATGGGAATAAGCTGATAACTCTTGGTACATACTTTAAACAATGCAGTGACAAGAACGCAATAATGTTGTAGTTTTATATTGATCCCCCCCAAACAATGTAATACTGTGTAATATGTAAGACATTTGTATAAACTGAGAGGTGACCTGGTTAAGCCACCAAATATTACAGCCAGCCAAAGCAGATCTGTGGTCACCATGGCAATGATATTGATTTGATTGGTTTGATTTGTTTTTGAGCAGACTAAAACAAATGTCTCATCTTCCAAGAAGCCAAACGGTACAACTCGTTATGAGAAACAAACAGAAAAAAAATATGGTCATTGCAAAGAAGCCATCACGACATACACCAGTAGCAATAAGACAAGCTCAACATGTGCTGCTCAAAAAAGGAGTGGGAAGAAGAACACTTATTAAATCCCACCCCCATCTTGCGTTTACTATGCACGCCATTCATGCAATTTTCGCTTCCTTAATATTTAAGTTACAACCATACAAGTCCTACTAATGAAAATAACAGGTTAAGGAAACTGAAGCATTACTTACAGTTACTATCCAAATAATTTTGACAATTTAGGGTACACTATGTCTAAGCAATAGTTACATACCATTAATGGCAATGTAAATAATATATAACAACACGGTATAGTATCATCAAGCACATACCAACAAAGTAATGAAAAAAACAAAATGGTAAGAAAGAGCAAATGACTGAGCAATTAAAGGTAAGCCCTGCCCTCCTGATACTGTGATATATTTGTAAGATGCTTTAAAACTATGGGTGCTGTGACATTACTTGTGGTGTAAGTCCAGACTGGTCCACCGTTTTATACACAAACAGACACACAAAAACTCTTCCTGGTAGTTCGAAATGTTGTTAGTGCAAAATTTCTAAAGCCTCTCATGCCATAAATACACTCTCTAAGTTAAAAAAAAACAAAACAAAACGGTTGTACATTATTTGGTAATGAGTTACTAAAGGCTTTAAATAAGATTAATAAGGTATAATATTTCTCAAGGTCATGTATCTTAATTAGGTTTGATTGACTAAACAAATTATTTGTGTGTGCTCGAAATTGAGCCTCATGTATGACCCTTACTACATGTTTTTGCAATTCAAATAAGGGATCGGATGTATGGAATATTTATAATTGTTTCCCCCTACGTCAACACAATAGGTGAGATATGAGAGTATAATAATCTCAAAGCATCATGATCTAGAAGTTGTTTGCTTTATTCATGATTGAGAGGCTTTTGGAAATGTTATCTCTTAAGTATCTGATCTAATTATTATCAATTATTACACCCAAGAATTTTTATTGCTTCACATTTTCTAGTTGTACACCATCTGTGTGTATTATTATGATCCATCCACTTTTTAATTGTATTGAGTTCTGTATTTACTGTACTCACGGCTTTGTTATAATTGCCACTACTAGAGAGTATATTTGGAGTCATCTGCAAACAATATTAGTTTTAATAATTTAGATAAATTAGGTCATTTATGTACAAATTCAACAGTTGGGGACCCAGAACTAACCCCTGGGGTATACTAATTTTGATCTCCTTGTTTCAAGACACTGGTGAAATCACGTAACTTTTCACTTGCCACGTGCATATTGTTGTACATCCCTAGTCTAATTGAACCGAAGCTGGAATCTTGGCCCTGTAAGCTTCTCATGTGACCTGACCTGACCTGGACTGTCCACTCACTTCCAGCGCTGATGACAAAGGTCACAGACATTTGCTGATTTTCTCTTATTAATTAATTGAACAATTAGACATGGGATTTAATCATAGAACATGAGGTAAAGGCATGTAAAACAAATCTAAATCAATAAAGCTTTTTTTTTTAATAGTACATTAAGAATTGTTCGTGCGCAATGGGGATTGGGAAGGGCATATGACTTATTACTTTATTACATAAGACATTCGTATAACCTGGTTTCACAATATGATGTTTAGTTATTCTCTGTTTGAAAGAGAAGCACATCATGCTACTATATGGTGGCCGACAATTTGGCCCAAGAAAAAGAAGCACCACCTCTGTCATGACTGTGATCAATCCTAAACCTGACTACACAGTGGCAGTGCATTGCACCTGCTGCAACTTGTCACATAAGAGGCAGGGCTGGACTGGCCATCTGGCATTAAGGGCAGATGCTCGATGGGCCGGTGTCTTTTGGGCTTATGCGGTACTATGTAATTATTATTTTTTCCTCAATTTTCCCCCAAGAGACCAGCCAACACTTAAGAGGGAGAACCCCATTAATCCATTTGCTTCATAGACAGCAAACTGAAATGATCAGTGGCAGAGTTATGTGGTAGCCAGAATTCATGTCTGAATGCAATTTGATAAGAACCTGTCTTTACAGTAGAACATTTGATTTTTCAATGTCAAACATCCACTATTTTCATACCATAACAAGCAAACAACACGTCTGAGAAGTAATTATACCATCCACAGTCGGTGAAATAAAATACATGTACTTATACACATCCAGAACCTTGCTCAACATATTCATAATACAAGCAGGGGGAAAAAGTAAAAAGCAAAAAAGCAGCATTTACAATTGTGAAGAATGAGATATTTATGTGTCATTGTGCTTTAATGCCAGGGACATTTTTTCTGTGCCAGTCCAGCGCTGCTTACAGGCACACCTTTACCTTCATCTCTCCTGTCCTGGGATTGGTCAATGAGACTAAGAGGCTGAGGTGTTGCAACAAATAGCAAGAGCCACAGGGCCGGTCCATTCTACATTCTGCTAAAGGGAGGTTAATGAGCCAAGCCACCTGGCAGTCCGCCAAACATGAGCGTCAATGCCAAAGCTCTCACAATGAGCCTGACTGTATTACCACTGAGCTCTGTCTAATTATACACTCCATTGCAGGTGGTGGTGGTGGGGGGGGGGGGGGGGGGGGTGTAGCAAGTGTCAGGGAACACTTGTACAGGAATAAGGGAAGAGTGAGGTGAGGGGAGGGGTTGTGAGATCAAGCGAGCTGGGGAGAGAGAATGCTCTGACAGGGAGATAGAAAGTGAGAGAGGGAGCGGGAGCGAGGGAGGGCGGGAGCAAAGAGGCGTTTAGAGAGTGAGAAGAAGGAGAGGCAGGGACAGGATGAATAGTGGAAAGGCTGAGCACTAGCGAGGAGGAAGACACAAAGTGGATATTTCTCTACGCCTGCTGCTGCTGCTAACCTGATCTAATGCTTGCACTCTCCAGTAGCAGTTACGCGCAGGCACCCGGCGAGGTATGTCACCACACCACTTCCTCTTCTGTGTGTGTTTGCGAAGTAAAAAAAAAGTGTGCCAGGAACTTTGAATGAGACGCACTGTTGTATGTAGAGCGAGTCTGAAGTGCGCACAGGATGTGTCACTGTCACCCAAAAAACAAATCTCCAAATCTTTTGTTTTTGCGTGTATGTTAGAGGATGAATGTCCAAAATTCACTCAAGTAAGATGGCACCTGTGTGTGCGAGGATGAATGTGTGCTATTCAGTAACGTAAGCCAGCACCTGCGTAAGTGCGTGTACTCATATGCATGTGTGTGTAGGCGCGTGGTGGGGAATAACCGAGAGAGTGTGAACAAGCTGGTGAGTGTGACTGATCCAGAGAGAGAGAGGGAGGTGGAGGTGCATCACTCAGCCTGATCAGGACTTTCAGAATTAGAGCAGTGGGCTTAAATAGCCCTGGTCCAGAGATAGCAAAGGGGCCCTAGAGGAGGTGTGTTTAAACTGGGAGAGTACACAGGAGATTGGTCAGAGTGGGACAATTTGCAGTCCAGTCAGGAGCAATATGAGAACGAGCTCAACGAGAGAAAGAGAAAGAAAACAAAATAGGAAGTGCAGTTGTTGCGTATGAGATCTTGTGACATCATGTACAGGTGCATCAGTCAGTGAATAAAGTTCAGAGGGGGACTAAGAACCGGGTATAGGGTTTATTTCATAAAAAGGAGTTAAACAATAAAATCTCAATCTGCATCTCTCAGTTAGACTTTTCATTTGTCAGTTCTCACATCGTCCTTTTGGGCGTGTTTGAATTTACGAAACAACCTAACTAACTCCCCACTATTGCCAAAAGTTTGTGTGTCTATTTCTGCTCGCAGTCCTCCCTTGTGCTGTGTGCAGAGTAACGTTTAACAGGTTCAAAGAGGACATCGTTAGTGCTCTTTCATGTCAGCTTTACATTTGTCCTCGCTGACTTAATTCACTTGTACCAATTATGAGTATGTTCTGCAAGGTTGCGCTTTATGGTGCAGAGGAATATTTCTCGAGGTGCATGATTTCCAAGATTGACTGCCATTGTTCGAATTGTGGCCACTTGAATGATGGGATGGTGGAAATTCTGGGCAAGACCCATTAATCGGCTGGCTGATTATGGCCCTTCAAACATCGGACAAAAATAATCAGCCAAATGCCTTATATTTGCCGATTGTTTTTAACTTTTGTTTGCTGTAACCTTTTACAGCAGTCGCACACAACAATGGTTTGTTTATTTACTACACATAAATCTATACGATAACCTTGTATCGTTATACATGGCCTGGATGTCTTATTTTACACACAATCTAAAGTCACGGTTCATAAAAAAAGAGACAGAAATTAATCAAATAAAAACATAGAGCAAGATAAAAATAATAATAACATAGATATAAATGTGTTAAATATGCCACACGATTCACTACTGCTAACACAAACACACCTATGAAAAGGATTAATGTCCTTATAATGTCATTTATTAAATGCATTGGACCACACAATGCATTCTAGTAACCGAAAAATATATATTTTTTTTTTACAATATATTTGGGTCATTGACAGATATGGATTTGACCAGACCCAGCACAGCTAATTGATTATAAATACACAGCAAATATTTATTCTTTATTAGTATTTATAATTTTACTATTATCTACAATTTAGGACATTTGCTAGGCAATTTTTTTTTTCAGGTCTTATCACATGATGTCCAAATAAGTCCAGTTGCTAAAAGCCTAACTATTTAATTTTTTTGTGAGACAGTACAAAGGGAGAGTTTTTTTTTTAAATGCATTATATATATTTGTAATTTATTTTAATGCATTATATATATTTTTAAATTAATCAGCCAATTATTCGATAAACTTCTACTGCCATTAATCGGTATCAGTATCTGCCTCAGATAAAATCCCTATTGATCCGACTCTAGTAGAATTAACACACATGCGTCAGATGAATGATTGCTTTCTTAGATGTGTGTCTGCTCAGCAAACAAGTGAGTTTGAGTGCTGCTGGCCCTTTAAGAGGTCTATTTTTGCAGAGGCACACATGAAGCAGGAGGCCGTGGCACACAGATCGTAGTGTACGGGCCTAGCCTCACTTGTGTGACTCCACACCACACATCCCAGCGGAGCGTAACCTTGTGACTAAGTGATTGCGGGAGTGAGTGATAAAAGTGTGAGCATGTGCTCTCTCAGCACAAGCTCAAACAGGAACATCATCAAAAGTCAAAGCTACAGGTTTTGCATCTGACAAGGAGAGTCAGCCCCTTTTCAAGTGGATCTCTCTGAAGCCTAAAAGTGATAATGAGTGGGAGCTCGAGATAAAAAGACACCCTTATGCACACTGTGCGCAAGTGTGCCAACATTCCCACATAATTTTTTTTGATATGCAGATAGCAGTGAACGAAATCTGAAACATCCATCCATGCCCCCTTCTTAAAAACACATAATTCTCCCTCGTTTACTCACACCCACACTATCCGCAAAAGAAAGAGCACATCTCGGAATATTTCATATACTTGGAGGTGCGTTCAGTGCTGTACGCCCCCGTCCAAAAATACTTACACATTGTCGATATGCGAACTTAAAATAATCATCTCCTTATGCAATCTGCATGTTATATAATGCATGGCCTGTCATTATCACAGGGCTCCTTCACGCCCTGCTGTGCTTCTCAACCTACCTACCTACCAAACACACACACGCACTCACGCGCGCACACACACACACACACACACACACACACACACACACACACACACACGCACACACACTACACTTTGTATTGACACTCATATACTCTACTCGAGCACTCTCACCTACTTTGATGGTGTGCTCTGCTGCAGCCTGCTAAATGAGTGAGAAGGAAAGGAGGTGAAAAAGAAAGGGAAGTTTGATGAATATGGATGCAACGTATCATGCGGCTTGTTACTGGGCTTTAAGCCACGGACTTATATATGAATGGACTGTCAATAAGCCCCTTACGGCTGAAACAAGAGGGCAGCCAACTTTGGTTGCCACTGTTAACTGCTGTTCCTGACAACCTCTGTTATTTTTTTTTCACTGAAAACACTGTTATCAGTGTGTGTTTTAGACTAGGTTCCATGAATGGAGTCATGAGAGCCTCTCAAAGAACAAACTTCTCGCTTTGCATTCAGAATATTTAATGTCAGTATTGTGAGTTGTGACTGATAGAGTTTAGTTTTACGTTTCGCAGCGAATTTTGTCCCGATGGGCTTTGCTTTCATTTCATTGTTGATGGTTCTGACAACATGATGCAAACAAATCTTTGAGTGGTACTCAGAGATACTGAATACCTTATAAGAGAAACTTTGTAATTGTATTCTTACCGATGGAATGTACATGTAGAGCTTCTCCCAGACATTGGTACAACCATACATGGTGGCATTTTTGCCCTAGAGACAGAAAATAACATGAAAACGTCACAGAGAAATCAATGTATTCAAGTTAGGCGGCCTTAGTTAATGGTGACACAGTCTTTATATATTTAGTGGAATCAATACATCATACATAAACAATATGTGTACCAGATAAAAGGTATATATTTTTGTATTGATGGCATTTTCATATTTTGTGTCGGTGCCGAGTTATAAGCAAACAAATGTGAGCATGTGAACATGTGACATGTTGCACCACCAACGGGTAAGTTGTCTCACTATATCGGGTAAGATGTCACACTGGATTTTGGAACTAATAACACAAGGACAAAATTATTTTTGTTCTGTTTAACTTGAAAGAGACCAGTGAAGTCAGTCAAATAATTTTTTTATCATTGATTTTGAAAAATGTGTTGAACATAAGTCAGGTTTCCATCCAATAGTTTAGAATTTAGCGAATTTAGTACTAAAAATGCGCAAAACAAACATGAGACTTATGCCCGTTTCCATCTGTTCTTCTTTCGCGAATATTGAGAGGGGACTCTGCCGCTGTAGATGGTAATTTAAAAGAAGAAGAAGAAGAAGACCAGGAAGTGACTGCGCCGTGCAATGACGTTGTATGAGTTTGCTTTTGTAATTTTTGATAAACCGTAGCGCTTCTTTGCTGTTTTCCATCTAAAATAGCATTAATCTTTGCTTCTTTAATTAATTCCCCAAATATTTGTTACATCGAACCCCCAAACATTACCTTACTTTATCGTCCTACATTGCTTTTGGGACTACAAACGTACATGTGACGTAATATCCGGTCAAAACGTGCGACGTGTATCCGGTCTTGCCAGCGGTTATTCGCAAAACCTGTTTTCATTGCCAAAATTAGCATTTTCCTTTTTTTGATACGCTTCAAAATCCACCCCCTCTAAGTGTAAAACATTTTGAGAATTTTGGGCCCTTTTTTTGAATTTCTAGCGTGTCCATTCAGTTTTATTTTCACATTTCTTGAAAATTCAAATAAAAATGGGTGGATGGAACGACAGACATTGAGCAAACAAAAAATATGATACAACATGCCCTGCATTAAAGTCCTTGTTAAAGTCATGTATAGGTCATGGCTCTCAGCCTCAAATGTCTATTTTGCCTTCCTTAAACTGAAAAGGTAAGATTAAATTGAATTACAAACAGAAAGCATCGCTTCATCATGAAACTTACTGCAGTCCTGATATGTGACAACAGCTGGAAGATCCATTTTTAAACACTCAAATAAAATGTGACAAACCAACTTCCTCACTGGTCAGACTCGTTATCGAATGGGCACTTCGGGCACACGTAAACCTAATTGCCAGCAGTGCAGTTTTCATTGTGTTTTCATTCTTTTCATATGTGACAACTAATCCCAAAATGACTAAAACACGTTGCTCCAAACTACCATGTAGGTTAATATTAGCTCTAGTTTAAAGTTAGCTTAAAACAGAGTAATGACTGAAGCAAGACAAGATGCCTGAATCTCTCCTCTATCAAGTCCACATGAATTAATGCTAAAATTTGTCTGCGGACAACGCTTGTTTCAAAACACATAAAGATCAAATATTTTACTTCGGGTTGTGCAAAATGGTTAACTGGTGCTCATCTCTAAGATGGCAGCCCGTGGCTTTCACATCTCCCTACAGCAAGTCAGCGGCGTTTTTAGTCCATTCATCATATATAAGACCATGGCGGTGTGGTTGAAGCTTATATTATATGTATGCGGGTGTTGAAGTTATTCACTCCTTCTTCAATGTCTTTGAAGTTTGACTGACATGTTGAGGATAATAGCTTTTATTGTTACTCACGGTCACACCCTTGGCTCAATCCTTTCAAGTTAACCTGTTAAATAGAACAATGAGAATATCCATTCTTCCAAGTCTAATTTAAATAATATACATGTAAACATAATTTAACATAAAGGGCTTGCAAGAACTGGCTGGACTGCTTAACGGTGACACATACAGCAAACCTTCAGAGAAAACACCGGTGGGCCGCTATGATCACACAAATTCATGAAGGAACGGTTTCTGTGTGCATTATTTAGCTGACTCTTTGCTGTTTCTTCAACCTTGGCGCCCCCATCCATATGTACCATCAAGCAACCGGATTGCTCCTCCGCACCTCGTCTATAATAGGGACTCAGTGACCGTTCAGCTCACACCTACACTAAGTCAGGACCTACATTGTGTGCATGCCGCAGCCTTGTGTAGTGTGATCTGTTCCCGCTACCGACAACGCAGACATACATGTCACAATATATTGCGGAATATTGGTTTTGGTGTCACTGTACAGAAGAAGTAACATCCGAGACATCCTGTGGCTCCTATACCGTCAATAAAATACGTTCTTGCCTTCGATACCCTTGAAATGCTTTTCAAACCCTTTCATATTCTTTTTAAAAAAATACTGTATACCACTAGCTAATACAATCACACACAGGCACTTGATTTGAACTTTGTGCAGTTCAGTCTCTTCTCTATTAGTTGGTGATCATCAGCACAGATGATCAAATGGTTCAATAATAAGTCTCTAGTGCAAGTGGTTAAAAAAAAAAGTCACAAAGGTGTCTGATGTGATGTTCAGGGCTGTCTATTATAGCAGAGGCGATGAATATGAGCAGTGACGAAGGCATTACAGACAGCTTCTGTGCAGACAGTCTAGACAGATTCTCTGTCAGTGAATGGCACTCAAGCTAGCAACAAGAGACTTGGCTGTGGGCCCTCCATGGAGCTACCATCAACTGCGTGCTGACATTTTACTGCTAAACAAGAAAACTAACATAAGCCCTCTTTGACTGACACTTTCTAGGGGACAGTGTGACAATAACTCATATTTACAATGGAAACAAACACAAATTCATAGAGACGCTTGTGTACCATCACATTCTCACTCAACTAACCACCACCCTACTCATACTGATCTCAGTGTACTCATATCAGCACCTTGGAGTTGTACTAGTCACGTTGCAAGCTAGTGCACAGGACCTGGCTAAGAATTTGTATTTCTGAAAATTGTGGAAAACTGATGTTTAAAAAAAAAGTGATGTGCTTCATCAAAAATACACATGATGGCACTTGAGTTGGACTTTTGTCTTCATATTGGGCCTGTCAGTGCGATATCTTCATGGTTGAACGTAGATGGTGCACAGAGGGAGGGCAATCACGCTACACTGGTGGAAAGAGCAAGAATGAAACTACTTTAAATGTCAATGAATGACAACAAGCTGTTGCGCCCACTTAAGAAAATGTCAGCCTCACGGGTTTGCAAAATACTTGCTAACTGTCATCTTGAAGAAGCAGTGCATGTTCCCTGCATGTGCGCCTACGTGTATACTCACGAACGCCACAATTGTCTTGTCATTTTATTCTGCTTCTACAGGCTGGCTGACCCCGGTGAAATTAGATGAGTCATACTTAACTGATACTGCGTAAAAGCTAGCTTAAAGAGTCATGGTGGCCCTATTTATAACCTAGGGGCAACAGGCCTGCAGTACCACAAGGTGGGATTTCCTCCCAGAACTACACTAAGCCTGCCGTAGGCCGTACCTGTTAGGATTGTCTGGGATTAACCCAACTATACATTACAGGCGTCACTCTCTCCTCTGCATCACTCAAAAACGTCCCCACTTGCAAGTTGCAATGGAACACACGTTCCCTGACCACTTTAGGAGAGAGACCTTCGCGATTGCATCTATTACTGAGTTAGAGAACTAGATTGCATCATACTGAGAGATTTTGCAAATATCATTTAATTGATTATATTTATAATATTTTCCATCCTTCCATTTTCTGAACTGCTTAATCCTCCATTCACACCCACAATCACACCTAGGGACAATTAACCTGCCATGCATTTCTTTGGAATGTGGGAGCAAACCGGAGTACCCGGAGAAAACCCACACTGGCACGGGGAGAACATTTTTATTAGGGATGCACCAAAATAAAAAGAAAAAAGAAAAAAAGAAAACCGAAAATGAGAAATGCTTAAAAAATTATTTTTAAAAATGTATTTAAATTAATTAAAATTGTAATATTATTATAAAATATTTATTTAGCACTGGCATTTTAACAAAGCACAATATAGATCGAAATGCGTCCACGCCACGAACATGTTGGCTAATTGTAGCCTACATTAAACTCCAAACGTGGGGTGAGCATGTCAATGTCAATGTGGTTCGCACGGGCGGGCACAGATGCATGCGTTGCGGATAACGCGTTTGTATTTGGAGGGGAACACGCTGCGGCGCACTTAAAATCCGCACATTAACATATTCACCAAAGTTTAAAAATAAATAAATTTCTTCGCACCAGCTAATCGGCTTCGGGAACGAACTGCAAAGTCACACACAGCGTCCTGTAGGTCTGTAGGCACCCGGAGATAGTGGTAAGTGTTTACACGTTTCAAACTGTTGATAGCAATAGTGCTCGAGTTAGCTAAAGTATTTAGCACGGCCACCGGAATGCCAGTGAACTAGTGGAAGTGCTCGAATCAAAGAAAAAAAGGAAGGCGCTGCAGAAGAAAGAGTGGCTCACCTGTAGTGCAGTACTCGGCAGCGCTCTCTTTTTTCGACACGCTGAAATACTGTACAATAATTTACCAAGCGACGGCCCTCTCTTATCCAGTGTGCGGCACACGGTGAAACGCCAGTGAGTAGCGAGGCAGACACTCAAACAGATGTTTGTTTGCAGCCGGGTTTTTTGCTGCGTCACCACAACATCCTATTTCGTATATTCTTTCGGCTTTAATTTTATTTCGTCCGAATGCCCAAAATGCCTATTCTTGCCATTTTCAGTCAAATATTTTCGGTGGGCGAAAATTCGGTGCATCACTAATTTTTATATTATATAATGTATTTGAAACACCTATCTTTCTGACCGTCCACTAAATGTACTGTTCAATTAATAATTCAAAACTGAGTAGCACTTTGAAAGGGCAGACTTTTTTCTGCAATTTGTAGTGGATTTCATTTTAACAATAACAACATAAACTATAATAATAATAATAATAATAATAATATAACAATAGCTATAGTAATAATAATAATGACGTTATTATAATAATAATAATAATAATAATAATAATGACCATATTATTATTATTATTACTATTATTATTATTATTATTATTATTATTATTATTATTATTATTACTATTATTATTATTATTATTATTATTATTATAGTTTAGATGTATATGGCACATGTCAAGAGATTCGTACGTGGCTACACTGGCTACACAAGCGCAGTTGTCGCAGTGAAGCCAGTGAATGTAAAACATAATAAATTAATCCAGTGATTGCATTCAAATGGTTGTGATGTTCTGTTTGACTTTGCTTTCATCTAATTTTGGTACTACTTGCGGCTCCTGATATTCGTATCAAGGTGTTTAGAATGAATGTGCAGAGTAACACATATAAGAAGACACATGTATGACTCAGTAGTCTCGCTACTGTCTCTAGGCACATACAGATTAACGTGTGTGTGTGTGAGCGTGAGTGTGTGTGTTAATGTGTTTATAGTAACTCTTGAGCCATAAGCCCATCCTCATTGTGGTTGAGCCGGCTACGGGCTGGGCTTCCTGTCGGAGAATGGGTCAATCTATCTTTTCCCTCTGCTTTCTTTTCCGCTTTCTTACATTCAACAACAAATTTTTGCTGCATCAGATGTCCATCGCAAGAGATCCCTCGCACGGCCTCAAAACGGGATCAGATTCCTGATACAGGACTATGAGAACAAGAAAGCAATACAAAATCCATCACTCATAGATGCCAAGATGAAGCCTTTCCCAGCTGACTTTGCGTGAGAGGCACCTTTGCCTGGTCACCGACAGACAGTAATTCCTAATTAGCATTCGCTCCTATGGGCAATTTAAAGTCTTTAATGAACCTAACTTGTATGTTTTTGGAATGTGGAAGGAAGCCGGAGTTCCTGCAGAAAATCCACCTAAACACAGAAAGAATATACAAACGCCACACAGATTCAGATGAGCTGAAAGATGAAAGCCCGAACTTCAGAACTGTGAGGCAGCTGTGCTCAACCATCATATCAGAATAACATTTTTATTTCAATTAAAATAACTGGCTAGAAATGTACACATGAAACCTCACTAGTCAAAGTAGATCAGTCCTGCTTTTGTTTCTGTTTAACATATCCATCACTGTTATTTGAAGGGTGTAGTGCAGGCTTCCCCAATCCTGGTCTTCGAGGGCCGGAATCCTGCAGGTTTTAGATGTTTCAAAATAAATTGAATAGCATTGTTTTTAATATTGGCTTTAATGTATTAGATAATATGTCACCCAATTTAAATTAGAAAATGAATATATCCTTCATTGCACTACTATTACTTCATATGACTCGCTGTTGACCCCTAATGGGACAAATCAAAAGTCACAACAACTACCTCACTTCCTTCAATTTTCTGGCTTGCCCCTATTTATTTATTTATTTATATTTCCTGTGCTCCAGTCAGTTTACATTGTTTTGCCAATGTGGGGGGTTTGGAGGGCGTGGTCATAAAGTACAGACGGATGAGGTATTGTGGCATTCGTGTTTGGATTTCGAATTAGGAGAAATAAGTATTGTAAATAAGTACTAACAGAAACATAATACCCACATATATCAAGTACCAGCCCCAAATTGATATACTGCTTCACATTTCGCCACAGTGAATAAAAAGCTGTCATTTTTTTTGTCATTGTTTAAACTTTTTAGATTCAAACTGCCATATGGAGGAATTTGCCCCAAAATATCTTTACATTAGACTTTTTTTATTTGACCAATGGTGAGTCAAACATTTTCTAATTAGTAGATTAACATTTAAGTTGAGCACAGTGGGTGCTTCTGCAACCCCCTGGCAGCAATGACGTCTCCGCATTTGGGGCGAGTGGGGCCGGGCCCCACCAGATGGTGCTGTTGAGCACTATGCAGGCTCATAATTGGTCTTCTTTATAACTAATAATAATAATAATAATAACAGAGCGGCAATGAGTCCGATTTTTTTATAGTCATACCACCGGCCGGGAATTGAACCCACGACCTCCCAATCTCAGGGGAGACACTGTACCACTAGGCCACTGAGCTGGTATGTTGTGCATGATGTTTAAATAGTGAATTGGTGGGAGGAAGATTTGTTATGGTTGTAGGCTAGCGGGCTAGCTAGCAAGAAGCTACAGCGCGTAGCATGCTGCAGCTCAAACTTTCGCTCCGACTAAGTTACAGTGAATACCGGTCGCCATTTCCTCCTCCCGTCCGTGAAGCTTTTCCAAACTGCCCGCGTGTGGAGGACACGACTAGTCAGTTAGTTCGTTCCCATCTCCCCGACATGAAGCAACAGTCCCACTTGCGTAGGCGTGCACGTGCGCTCTCTCTCTCGTCCTCTTTCGCACTCTCTCTCATTGTAGAAATTGTAATCCCCCAAAGTAATCACCATTTTTAATAAATGTACCTGTAATCTGATTACATGTTTTTTCCTGTAACTGTAATGGAATACAGTTACTTTTTTTTTGCAATCTGATTACCTAACGGCGATACATGTACTCCGTTACTCCCCAAGCCTGAGAACAGCTGGGTCTACCAAAGGCACTTAACTTTTTTTGCTTTGTTTTTTTAAATACAAACCCTAGGCCGAAATAACAACCACTCACAGTCCGGCCAACCAGGAATTCTCACTGTGCTCCAGATGTGTCACTCCGGGCCTGTTCATAATGCATTCCACGTGAGCTGCTGCTCCACCCCGATCAGAAAACACAGTGCTGTCAACTCATCCAATGATTAACCAGTCTGTTGATCATAAAACGGTGTCTTACTCGCTGTCCCCTTGGGTTTGTGCGGATCATTTAATCCTGCATGATTTGTTCCATTGCGGCAGTAAACTACAAAGCCTCTTTGTCCCACTCTGTACTCCTTCGCTGAGTTTGTTTACAACCGGTTCGCTGTCAGCTATGGCTTGGTGTATCGCGTTTTATCCTCCAGGCAGGAGCTACAGTCCACACTCGGAATGTAACAAAAACTAAAGGAGAAAAAACACCAACAGATTTACAAAGAGCCAAGTTCTGAAAAAAGAAAAAAAAAACACACACACAGAAGACGTGGGCACCTACACAGGGGAAACCCCCCTTCAGATGCAGCGGCCAGGCACATGCAAATACTTTACAATTTACATTTAATAAGAAATCATTGTTCTTCATCTTACATTGAAGTAGTTTTATTTACAAAGGAAGTCAGAAAAACATGTTGTGTTGTTAAAAAGGCACTGAATTGCTTTAATCACTTTTTAATAATATTTATATATTTGCAATAAAATATCAATAATATAATGGTGTGCTTCTACTTACAGAAACTTTTTTTATTATTATTACCAACGCTAGGGCATACCTCACATTGAGTCATAGTTTAATAAATTTGTCAAGCACTATATAAAATAGTAAAATAACCTTCAATGAGAACCTCTTCACCTCTTTCACTATGACTGTGTGTTGTTGCATCAATTTTATGCCAGTCAGTGGAAATATGATTAGTCATGAGATTGATTTTGCGTTCTATTTAATTTGACGGAAAAATCTAATTATTCCATGTGTTGGTTCAAAAATTATGCTTACGTAGCAGAGGATGATTTTATCTTTACCAATTAAACACTCACCCTGTTCATCACTACGTTTTGTTGTTGTTGTATTTCATCCAAAAATACATTTTTAATTTTTGGGTTTTGTCATTTAAAGAGAACATGCTCTTCGTGTTCTTGTGCAAGTATTCTCTCATTTTGAATTTGACGCCTGTAACACGTTCCAAGAAACTGGGAAAGGGACAACAAAAGACAAGGAAAGTTGAGGAATGCTCACAAAACGCCTGTTTGGAACATTCCATAGGTTAACAGATTATGTGGAAACAGGAGATTGACATGATACGTTATAAAAGGAGCATATCTGAAATGTTCAGTTGTGAGCCAGTCAACACTAAAAATGAACACTCACATCATTACTGGACTGTTAGCTCAGTATGACGTTAGTCTTTCAACCAAACAATTCGGGTTCAAGTCTCAAGTTTTGTTTAGTTTTTTTGCTATTTAACATGGCCGATAGAGTTCACTGAACTACAATATGTAACACTTGGTCGTATTTTGGTGCATGGTAAAACGACCAATATGGTCGTTATTGTTGGAAGACTTAGTTGTTCACAAGCAAGTATGGGGTGAGGATCACCACGTTGTGAGCAACTGTTAAATAACTATTAGGAAGACTTAGGAAAATCATTATCAGCTAACACAATTGGCCGCTACATCTGTAAATGCAAATTAAAACTCTACAATGAATAATGAAAACCATATATCAACAACACCACAAAAACACCACCGGCTTATCTGGGCCCGAGCTCATCTGAGACACAAAGCAGAAAAGTGTCAACTAGTCCACATTTCAAATTGGTTTTGGAAATTGAATGAATGATGTGTCCTCCAGGCCAAAGAGGAAAATGACCATTTGGATTGTTATCAGAGCAAAGTTCAAAAGCCAGCATTTGTGATGCTATGGCATGGGTAACTTACACATTTGTGAAAGCACCATTAAGCTACATAGAGGTTTTGGAGCAACCAATGCTGCCATCCAAGCAACATATTATTTTATCGTCCCTGCTTATTTCAGCAATACAATGCCAAACCTCATTGTGCACAGCATGGCTTTTTAGTAAACGTGCGGCCTGCCAGCAGTCCAGACTTGCTTTCTAGTTACCATTGAAAATGTGTGGCGCATTATCAACTGAAGTTGTACATCGAGCAAGAATGGGAAAGAATTCCAGCTACAAAGCTTCCACAATTAGTGTTTTCAGTTCCCAAACACTTATTAAGAAAAGATAATGTAACACACTCATAAACATGCCCCATGCCCCATTTTTTTTTTTTTTTTTTTTGGGGGGGGGGGGGGTGTTGCATACATCAATTTCAAAGTAAGCGGATATTTGCAAAATAAATAAATGAAGAAAGAAAAAGAAAATACCGGTAGGCTAATAATAATAATAATAACAACAACAAAGTTCCTCAGTTTGAACAAATATTTGCCTTTGTAGTGTATTTAATTGAATGTATGTGGAAAGGAATTTGCAAATAATTGTATTTGGTTTTTATTTACCTTTTGAATAACTCCCCAACTTCATTGTAATTGAGATTTGTAAATGCCAAAAAATGTCGAAACATTGTTAAAAACAATTTTTTAATTAATCAATAAAATTACTCAATTTCTATACATTCTTAAGCAAATAAGTTCACTCCATAACATACTAAAATGTAAAGAAACAAACCCACACAATGAACTCAGTAAATAGTAGAGCAGACACACATCGGCGGCCCACACAGACTTGCAGTACATCAGCTTCAAGTAGCAATCACTTTGAAAAATAAAAGTAATGCTCACCATAAATGTCAGACGAGACTGTTGTCGCTCGACAGTGAAAATATGTCGGTGTGGCCTTAAGAGCTGAGACGTTTCCATTCCTCCTCCACTGTCATTACTCTCTGTTCAAATGCACTTAAACTGCCTGCATGTTTCTTTGGATAAATATACTGTAAATATATTTGTTGTGTTAAAGTAACACTACTAATTTATGATTAATGTGTCATTCTCCAAAATTTGTTTACAAACTATGGTCATCCATGTTCAGTCTTCTTTTTCTTTTTTGGTCCTCACTTGACTGTTTCTGACTTGTAGCATTCACCGAACTATACTTCTGTCACCAGTTTAGTTTCATTTGAATAAGCCACAGCAGCCATGCCAATGCACTTGTCTCGACTCAGTCACAGAGGAAAATCATTGAGAGCTCTCCTGCGGCTCTCCTGTTGCCGTGCATGAGCTTGTGCGTGTTTGTCATGTCAAACTAAATGCATTCATCAAATGAGGCACTTTGTGGAGGACAAAGGATGCAAATTCAAATCAAAAACTTCAGACAAAGAGCAAAAGTGCATGCGTATTAGATGTCGAGTTTTCTTTTGAGTCACGAGCAGCAGAGAAAGACAAAATGTGAGAATGTGTGTAGGATGAACTTAACTATATACTTCCCAGTCGCTCGTCAATGTGTCACTCTGCCTTCCAGCTAACGATTCATTTAACTGCAGCAGCAAAAGAACTGCCACACATGGAGCGAGGCAACCAAATGCGACTGAACTTTTGCGCAGATAAACTAGTTCTATTAGTAATGATTGGCTGACCGCTAAAAAAATATATACCATGTCAAATCATGATCGCTTTCGCAGCAAAAACTACATTTGCAGGCACAACATGCCGTCACCAAGCCGTACTAAGACAGTGTATACAGTACAGTAAACTTGTACTGTATATACACTATGTATATTGTGTTTTATCAATTTTACTTCACTCTATAATTTCATATGTAACCGTGGCTAAAAAGCAAAGTGTGGAGAGCCTCTGCAGTCAAATATCGAGCAGCTTGTAGTTTGGTACTATCAGACATTGTGTGTAGTCATCAAGTACAAATGAACATAATATCAGTTTTAAGAATGAAATACAGTGAGTCATACAATTTGTTGTTACTATTATTATTATTATTATTATTATTATTATTTAACACATACAGCTTGCCAAGGACCCTATCTGTGTTTCATGACCTCAACCTTGTTTCTTATTTCTTTAGCCAACATTCAAAGATCGGAATATGAACAAAACAACGTCGGGCTTGGAAATTAATCGGATTTTAATCATGATTTGATTATTCTATTTGGACTTCTTGTGATCGTAAAATTGTTTTCATCGCTAAAAACGGATTAATGTGCTAAATGGCACACTTTGTGTTGAAGCATGTGACATATGAGTTTTAAGATGCTTATTGACACTTCAGTAGGAGTTTCAGAGCTTCATAAATCACTGAACGTGAACTCAGTACACCTGTGACGCTGTTTGTTGGCCGGTTTAGCTAATGTGGCTAAATTCCATGCGAGGCGGCGAAGGTAAAAGTTTGCTTCCCGTCCGGTGTCAACAAAGCACAGGTCACAAATCATCGCCTCAACGGCAGCAACTAAGCGGCACTTCTGTAAATGTCGTTATCCTGAAAGGAAGATGAGGAGAAAGATGGACAAGCTATGCTAAGTGCTATGCTATCACCTTGCAGTCAAAAACAACAAAATAAGTGAGGGGCTAACAAAAATTAGCATGACAATTTATAGGTTCCCACATTGCCCCTCGGAGGCATTTATTTTATTTATTGTTTGGTATTCTATTTGCTATTGTTTTAATACCTGAACTTTTGAATTGTTGCTAATATATTTTCAGCTTGTTGTTTTACGTTATTGTGTATTTTAAGTTGAGTTTTGGTAGTAGAAGAAATACAATTTTTAAATCAATAAATACGCGTTTATAATTGTGATTTCAAGCTTAATCAAAAATAATTGTGATGATTATTTTTCCCATAATAGCCCAGTCCTAACAGAATGATAAAGGCAAAGACAATTAGGCTTCAGGTGAAAATGAATCTGCCAAGCAGATAATTTATTGTTTTGTGGTTAAAGACTCTTGTTTCCTTGCTTTGGGTCCTGAATTATCTTTCTCAAATTCTTAGCGAAAATTGCTTCCCTCTTACCCTAATTATGTGTGACACTGCTTCCAAAGAGGTTTACTAATAAAGCTTTGTAATAGGGATTTGATTGTGTACATTGTACAAATGAGTATCGATGATTTTATTGTCTCGCATCATTTCAAATGTTAATGTTAAACTTTTATTTTCCCCTGGGGGGGTTACTGTCTTTATTGCTGTTATTAGAACTCACTAGAGTGTGCACGTGGGAGTGGTTCACATAGTTGACCTTCTTGCAACTGGCCCAGCCTCTATTGTGAATGTCTCAATTACTCAAAGCTACCATAACAGAAGAGAATTAAAAGAAAGCTGTTTGTAGTGTACGTACTGCACTTTTTTGTGAGTCATCATTATACTGAATTGTATTGTTTTATATCATAATTGGAGTGAATCGTATCATATTATTTTGCATCGGAATAACACATTGTGAATGTATCATCCTGTTGCAGTGTATTGAAAAACATATCATGTCAGCCTCAGTGATGGAGATAAACATGCCTAATTCAAATAAAGTGTACAAAATGAATGAATGGAAAGACAGATGAGAGCAAAAGGTTATGGGTTTGAATTTCAGCTCCAGGTCTCAAAAATGGATGGACAAAATAAGTGTTCCTAATGTTGCGACCGCGCAGCATCCTCGGCTGTTTGTGCATGCTTGCGTGTATATGAGTGTGTGTTTGTATCCCTCAGAGTGATTAAAGCGAGTGGGCGGCAGCAGCAACTGGTCTGCCTGTGTGGCTCTGCATAGCAGACATGTTTCTCACTGCTCGATATTACTCATTTCCTCAGTCGCTTGCACATACACACACTTGACACACAACTGAGACAAATAGGGCTCTCAGTTATTTCCCTTGATTTTGCTGGCTCGCCTATATCATTTCACACACCGAGATCAGAAAGTGGGTAGCTGTATCTGTAGCTGTTGCAGGTGTTGACAGCGGCGGAGTAGCAGAGTAAGGAGCTGGAGAGTTGGTTGACCCTCTAGGACGCTTGGGATATGAATGGCATGCTACGCTGGGATGTCTGCTCAGCCTGCACTCAGGTCAGTCTCTCGTCACGGCTCCATCCAGCCGGCTGCCTGCGCCCACATCAAGTTTGCGCTCACATGGAGGGCTGATTGACAGGCCGGCAGAGGCAGGCGCGCTTGTGCAGAAAAGGCCGGATGATGCGGCGCAATTACATTCAAATGTTTAATCTTTATTTAAAAATATACTCAGATTAGAAATGCAAAATGAAGTAAGCAGTGGTGTATAAATTAAACTCTTGGCACAAACTGTGCTGATGTTAAGCAAAAAAAAAAAAAAAAGAAGAAGAACAAAATCAAAGTGTGATGTGAGAAAGTACATAACATTGCTATGATCACACTCCCACAGCAAAGTGGCTGCATCGAAAGAGCAGCTCTATATGCATGTGTGCACAGTGTAGGAGTCGTCTTTCAGAAGACGTTTCTCTGCAAACTCCTCCACATGCACAATATTCCTTCTTTGTTTTCTCATACTGTTTGGCAGGTTTCAAGCAGGTTTATTTGGGGAAACATGTTTTTTTTTATGGGGTTATCAAAAGGCTAAGGACATTCATTTCTGGAGAAAAAAATTGGAGATTAAGAATTTGTTTAGTTTGACTTTATTATTTAACTTTTAGGGTATGTTTTTACCCTAACACTTTAAAATCTTTGTAGTTATATTTTCTCTTTTTTTCTCCACACACTTGGCCATCCATCTAAACGTGTTCTAAACCTGGAGTGGCCTCTAATCAATGGCCAGACACGTACATGCATGTATAAATAAAGACAACCACTCGTGCTCAGATTCACAATGTCACTGAGTGGGAGCTGACCCTAAATATACATATATTATATTGCGTTGCACTTATTTTGTAATGGATACATACCATTCTGTTTGTAAATTATTTTTAGCACAAAGGTCAAACTTTTATATTTTTCTGTATTAAAAACAAACATGTAAATAATTTTTGCTTCTGATGGGACATATCGTCGCTGCTATGTGAAAAACACTTATGTCCATTTTTGTCTTTTTTTTTTTTTTTTTTACATGTTTATGTTTTGGGGATGAAACTGAATACATGACATCTCAAAAACGTAAAAAGGTTAAAAATAATAATAATAAGAAGAATAATTGACATAACTTTTTCACTTATGTGAAACTGTTTTTGGGATGAAAGTGAATGCAGACATCTCAAAAATGTAAAAAATACATAAAAATAAAATTAAAAGAGACAAAAATGGACATAAACTGTTTTTGGGATGAAACAATGCCGACATCTCAAAAACGTTAAAATGTTTAAATAATGACAAAAATGGAAATAAGTGTTTTTCACTTAGCATCAATGATATTTTATCTTTGGTTCATCAAATATTAAGAGGCGCTCTGAAAACATACTAGCTTGAATGAAGTTTTTTTGTATGAAATTGGTTGTTATTGTTAATATTACATTGGCAAAAAAACGTCATCCGTACATCTGAGACACTGAATCTCACACCCACAGCAAACTGCCAACTTTTCAGCTTTCCACTCAGATGCATAAACAGCTTGCTTGTCTCCAACGCTGAATCTGTTTTTGGACCTCGTAACTTGTTGAGCAACAGTTTACCCGTCGTTCTGTGGAGTATCCCTATCTCACCTTGCAGTTGCCATGGTGACAGTATGGCGGATGGCGGGACTGTAGATTGTTGTCGGGTGAACGTGGGGCCAAGAGGCGGCGTGGCGTTGTGGCAGTGGGGATGGAGGGAACAGCTGGGATGACAAGATGGTAATGAAGGGCTCATTTTGATGCATTTCGGTGGGGGGGGGCTGATGAAAGCGAATTAGTGGAGCACCCCCGCAATTCTCACTGAATGAAACAAGACTGCAAAATCTGTGACACATTGGAGGACTCATACACACACAAAAACCTAAACAAATAAACACATTCACACATGATCCCATATCCCGAGCAACATGGCACGCAGTCGCACAGTTCTCGCCTCTTTTGACAAATATTTAGTTGGCACAGACAAATACTCACTCACTCACTCACTCACTATCCACAACAACTGGTGCTGTCTCTGTCAGCTTTTGGGTGGGTGGTGACCAGCTTTGACTGTCACTGGGGGACCAAGCGCTGACGGCTGTGGGAGTGTTTGTGTGTCTGCTGCTGCTTGTGTGTGTGAAAGCAAAGGGCCATGGGGGTGTAAGTTTGGGAGGGTGGCGGGTTTGGGGGGGGGGGGGGGTTCTGTAGTACAGTTCTATAAACTGCCGGCAGGCGTCGCGGGGGTGGTACATCAAAATAATATCAAAACACGTCTCCATATTCCAATCATTACCAAAGAGTTGGAGATGAAAACTCCAGCTGTGCATGTGTGTGTATGTGTGTGTTTAACACACAAGGGATGTATCTGCTTCATTAGTTGTAAGGTGTATTTTTAGCTAACATGTGGGAGTACTGGTAATGTGTTTGAATGAAAATGACTAAGTTGAAGAGTTTCAGTCCCACCACAGTGCACTCAGGTAATGACTAATTAGCCATGGCTATCAAAAGCAAAATAGTTCAAGTGCAAAGAATTCTGACCTTTTTCAATTTGGCAACATTCAATGTCAGCAGCAGACAGGCTGCCCATCTTATATATAACCTTTATAACCTCTAAAGGTGGGTAGTAATGAGCTACATTTACTAAGGAACATTTACATTTGTGCTTGTAAGTAAAAGCTCAACGTCGTTAATTACACAAAAATGCACAAATTCACATGAATATCTCTACTTATGTCAACATCAGTCTCTAACAATTTATATTTAGAATGTTATGGGCATTAAGCTTTTTTCTAAACATAGAGTGTGGCTCATAAATTGACATATACCTAAGGTATGTAAACTTACAAGCCCAACTGTATTTAGGTACAGTTTTGGGAAAATTGTACTCCTTTGAGTAATTTTAATGCAACCTACTTTTTACTTATTCTTGAGTATATTTGTTCAGAAGAAACACTATAGAAACACAGAGCAGATTTTTAAGACCTTCTCAGAGTTGATATAGCTACACACTCTGCAGAGATAAATCAACACTTTAAAAAAAATGGAATATTTAACACTGGGAAAGAGTGCATTTTTTTATGTGTCAGTGTTTCCTAGTAATAAGCAAGGAGGAAAGGAGACAGATGAAAATGATGCTGATTCGTATCTTTCAAACTTGAAATGTGCAGATGTGGAGGCCTAGTTAATCGAACACTCTGTAATCAACTGTGCGAAATAACACATACCAGGACACCATGTTGTTAAAATCTACTCCCAAAATTTAACGCTGGAATTTTAACACTCCAATTTTTTTTACTTTTATTTTGTTACAGTTCATTCCATGCTACTTTTATTTATTTATTTTATGTAACTTAATGCTAGTGCAAGATGTTTATTTCGCTTTGTCAGAGAGATTCTGCCTCAGGCGCTGTCACATGAATCTCTTTGAGCTAGCCAACATAACCACTAGTTTAATTTGACTCCATTTCACCAATCATATGGAGCTAGGTGGTCGTATGACCGCACATAAAGCCCCCACGGCCCCTCCCACACAGAAGCCAAGTTTTGAAAGTGACTCATTTACGTGAAGCTTAGGAAGGAGGAAACAACAGCATGCGACTCAAAGAAGACATATCAATCCAATCTACTGACTACAAAAAAGTTGTGCAGTAATTTGTTTCTGCCAGGAAAAAAAGTCCACATTTCTATTTACAACAACTCAACTCCAAATGTGGTGTTTCAGGAGTGGAAAGACAGAAAGTAAATTTAATACCATTTCTTGTGACTGAATTTGCCTTAGTTTGTGTTATTTTTAGAGCTGTCAAACGATTAAATGTTTTAATCCGATTAATCACATCTTAGAATTTTGATTAATCACGATTAATCGCTTAATAATAAACCGCTTTTTTATCTACGTTTCTCCCCCGGCAAATTTAAAGAGCACCGGTTATGTGTTATTTCTTTTGACATTTAATGTTATGAGGACGTCTTCAACATCTTTTGATCCACTGCACATGCTCACCGTCCTTTTTTTCTAATCAATTAATTATTGCATAATTTAAAATGGAAAAAAATAACCCCGATATTTTGACATTTAAAAAATTTCTAAATGTGGTACGCAAACATTCATTAAATGCTTTACTTTAATGCATGAAATTATGTTTATTGGTCATACACAACCTGTGCTACCTTAAACCTAGCCATCCACTGTCACGCTAAAGGCTAATCTATGGTCAAAATTAATAAGATTAATCTGTGTTAATTCATGATTAATGCGATAATTTTTTGGTGATTAATTAATCAATTAACGCTTTAACTTTGACAGTACTAGTTATTTTGAAAAAGAGTCTATGAGTCATTGTTTTATTTAAAGTGATACTATTGGCCATTTTTGTACATTTGAAATTCATGCTCTAAAAAAACAAAGAATAAATCAGAAGTTATTCACCAGTTACTCACTACTTGGTGGGAAAGTCAAACATTTTATTAATACTGTATGTTCTTTGCGCTCCCACTAGTCTAAACAAAGCTTTCTGATTAATATTGTGTTTGTGGTATATGAATTAAGCAGTAAAAGCCACCCGTCTTTATCCATTTCAGGGGGCAGCCATTTTGCAACTTGCTGTCGACTGAAAATGACATCACAGTTGCTCAGACGTTTTGCCCAATTTTGAAATTTTGAACATGTTAAAAATTGTAAACATCTGGCGAACGTCTCGTTAACAGAACGTTTTGCGAACCTTGTTACTTTGCACGAACCCTGACGAGAAATCAACTTTTGCTACCTTTAAAGGCTTGAGTAATTATTTGGAGAACTTCTTTTTACATTAACTCAAGTCATATTGTTCCAAACAGTAGTCTTACTTGCATACAATTTTGGGTTCACCTGGTGACCTCGACCTATATCTGATCTATGTTCTTCTCTGTAGGTGAGTGTCTTCAATCCTGAAAAATCCACAGTGATCTAACAGTGATGCTGTGCCACAGCCTTCCCCTCTGTCTGTGCCCCCCATTCTCCCGTGAGGCCCATGTGACCTAGCCTACGCCCACACATAGGGGGCACCCACTGCCGCTGGAGCCCACCCATGAATCCCAGCCCTGACCGCGGCAAAGAGTGCCTCCCTCCCAAAAAGAGGGAGTCTCGGCAAGGGTCATCGGAACCATACCTTCCCCCGCCAGATGAATTTAAGCCCCCTGTGCCATTTCGGAGTAGGACCAACATAGTGCGAGGGGAGAGCAGCAGGGAGGTAGGGGAAAGGCAGCGAGCTCTAATTACCCCAAACCCCCATCTGATACATACTCCTCCACCCCTACCTACACCAGCAGCCCTGCCCCTGCCATGGCCTTTGAGCTACACTTCCTCTGTGTCCCTGCCACTCTTTCAAGGGCATGTTGTGGAAAGGAGGGGCTCTGGCTCTCCTGCCTGGAGAGATGATCCCCTCTCAACAGCACTGCCTCACCACTCCAGGTGGCTCCGAGCTGAAGGGCCCCTTTCCTCCCCGTCCTCCACCTGCTCTTTCAAGACTCCCTTCCCTGCTGATTCAAGAGAAATGTGGTCTTATATTAACAGTGGTCGACGAGATTACAGCCCATCTCTCTTCTCCCCGTCCTATTTGTTTGGCCAAACCTCTCTCTACCCTCATGAGCCAAGTTTAGTTGAAGCCAGAAACAGATACCTGGGCAAGAGGCCCAATGGACTGGATGGGCCAGGCAGCAGGACTGCCTCTGCCTCCAGGCATTTGCTCACAGGTGATTACGGACACGATAATATCCGAACTAGATTGGACACTAGTCCACAAAGCTCCCATACCAATGGCGGGCGGAGACAACAGGAAGATTTGACACCTCATGCTCAGTCCGGGGGCCCATTTTTTTCAGACTCTAAAGCTCAGGAGGGCCATGAGCCACATTCCTCACTGCAGGACAGACATCGGCAAAGAATACCGACTAGCCCCCATCCTCTGGGACAAGACCCCAGGGTAGGTAGAGAGGGATTACTGGACCCCGTGGGAACGCCAGCGGCAGAAGCTCACATCTACTACTCTTTGGGATCTGTCTGCCAGCCGAGCCCTCAGGCCTCCCAATCCTACCCTCCCTGCAGTCCCTCAGGAACACCACTGTACAACTTGCAAGTAGAGCCAGGCCCAAAGAAGCACAATCCAAGGAACTCCCCCAGCTCACCGCAGGGTCTACTGAACAGCCATGACAGGTCCCAAAAAGACCATGACAGAGACCAAGACAAAGACAGAGGAAAGACTTTGCAAAGGGACAGGGAGCGAGGTAAAGACAAAGAGAAACACCTGAAACATAACAGGGAACATGTTCCCACCTCACCCCCTGCCCTTCACCCATCTCCCCCTGCGCTCCTACCTCACTTCACCAAGGGTTCGCTCATTGAGCTGGCCAGTGGGCAGTTGAAACAGGTGGAGGAGCTGCAAACAGAGGACTTCTTGAGGAGTGCTGATACATCCCCAGAGTTCCATCTGAGCACCTGCACGGTGTTGCTTATTTCCCCCAGCGGTGCGCAGGGTGTCAGCCATCTGCAGGTCCACCTCACAGACCGCAACACTCAGGTAAGCATTCACATCAAAAATCGTCTCGAACAAATTAGGCTCCAGATGTGTCAAATCAAGGACCAGGAACTAGAAACCCTCCCATTGTTTGGTTTTAGCCACAGGTGCTTCTATTCAACCCTCCCCTGGGGAGCTTATTTACCTGTGGGTTGAGTAGAAGAATCTGTGGCCAAAACCAGCCACACTGTGGCAGGGTTTTTACTTTCTTGACCTGGATTTAACACCTCTGCCAGGCTCATGCTTTCGCCCTCTCAATCAAACTTCTCCTTTTCACCTGAAATCCTTTAAAGTACCAACATTTGCCAACCATTTAGTTTGACTACTTTTGCTTTTACTAAGGAGTTACTGAAGGTCTTGGTGGAGTATCCGTTCTTCGTCCAGGACCAAGGCTGGTCTTCTTGCTGCCCTCGGAGAACAGCTCAACTCTATGGCCTTTCCTGCCGCCAGCTCACAGAAGGGGATGTCTGCCTTGCTCTCACCCCTACACCCAAGCAACTCCACCGGACACATGTGCGTTCCTCCTCCAGGGTCCAACGCACACAACCCCTTTCCAGGGTTGCGGCAGGAGGGCCGAGCAGCTCACACAGGGAGAAAATGCCACCTCCTCCTCCTCCTCCCCCGCTCCCCCAACACCCACACCCTATCGGGCCTCCGCACACTCCGGCGGCAAAACCTCAGACTCAGGAGCTCGGGCGCCCTCGGAAACGACGCTGGTCAGCCCCGGATGTCCTTCCCTCAACAGGAACTGATGAAAGCCTCCTGGATTTACCTCAAGGCTCCAAGCTGATGAAGTGGCAGTAGAAACTTGCACATGCACACGTTCACCAACAGTAAGCACATGTATATGCGCCGTTGCAGGTATGGAAAAAAACGAACAATCAAAAAATTACGGGTGTTCACACGGCTGCCCTAAGGCTTAAACATGTCTACTTGTTGCACCCCTCCTCCCCCCTCTTTTGTTTTCCCTTCCTTTCCTTGGCAGTGGAAGGAGCAGCCACTGAAAGATGTCTGGGTGGCTCCTTACAGACACACTGAAGACATTAGTGAGACAATCAAGCACTCGTCTGTGTTCACTCTGTTTATGTAACGGTCGTCCCACAAACATATTTACCGACAGTGTGTCCAGCAGGGTATCAATTTCAATCAGTGTTATGAAAGTAAGTGCTATTCAAACATTGCAAATATCTCTATATATAAAAATATGAACAAAAAAGTTACTAAATATCTTACATGTGTACAGTGAGTATGCTAAACAGATTTAATGCAATTTTGTCCAGATACGTTGTGTTCAACTTCTTTTTTTTCTTGCTTCTCAACCATTGTGTACGCGTCGGTCTGGGCAGGCAAGATGAATGTAAGAGCGCAAGCAACTCTTTGCCTTCTTCAAATCTTATCACCTTCAACGAGTTGTTTGTCAAGGCATTACTCTCCAATATGTTCTTAAAATTATCTCTGAGAAGAGATGGGAGAACACTAATGAAAACTGCGTATGAGACAATCATGCCCACACGGACAGGTGTGTACATTAGCCTACACGCTGTTTTCCATTAAAAGCTGAATAGTGGAAAGAGTGCTGTAAGGTGGAAGAGTAATGGTGCTAATAACACGTTGGAACATGATGCTTTGTGGATATGCTCGACCCCTGTGTACTGTACACTTGTGTTTCCATTTCATTGTTTCGTACTGTATGCAGTATATCTGAAAACAGGGAAAATGATGAAAGTATTTTCAACTCTGATACGGGTATCTCCTCTGATTCAGCACACTTTCACTTTAGTTTTTGTGACTAAAACATCCCTGTTAATTATTCCTTCTAAATGTCATAGCTACAAAATGTATATTTTTTAAAATTGTGAATCTGTTACATGATGTTCGCTAGAAATAAATGGAAAAAAAGCTTCATAGATTTCTTTACGACTTGTGATTTATTCCCGACAACACGGTGCATGACTGGTTAGTACGTCCGCCTCCCATTGCAGAGGACGTGAGATCGAGTCCGGGCTTCTGACTTCCTGGATGGAGTTTGCATGTGCTCCCCGTGCTTGCGTGGGTTTTCTCCGGGTACTCCGGTTTCCTCCAACATTCCAAAGGCATGCATGGCAAGTTAATTGAACACTCCAAATTGTCCATAGGTGTGATTGTGAGTGTGGATGGTTGTTTGTCTCTGTGTGCCCTGCGATTGGCTGGCAACCAGTTCAGGGTGTACCCCGCCTACTGCCTGAAGCTGGCTGGGATAGGCTCCAGCACCCCCGTGACCCTTGTAAGGATTAAGCGGTTAAGAAGATGAATGGACGGATTTATTCCCAGCATTTGCTTAAATCAGTTCGGCAAAACATTTGTGGTCTAAAAAGTTTTCAAAAATATGTTTTCTGACTGACAGGCAAAGTAGTACATTGGAACCTCACAAATACAATCCATTGCCCTCAACTTGTTCGACGTTTGTTGACATGGCGGAGGGTTTCTGCTTGGAAGATGAGTCACCTCATGCAACACTTCATTTCACTTTGAAGTGAGGAGCTTCTGACTTCGGGTTTTGTTTTCCGAAGTTACTCTTTGCGGTTGCATTTGGAATTTGCATTACAAAGAAGTCAAACAATGTCATATTATTATTTTTGGTTGAATATGAAAATGAAAATGTGTTTCAATTAACAGGTTTTACTGTACTAAAAAAGATGCACACTTTTTGAAAGTACATGGAAAACATTTATTTCCCTTACAAAACTTTACAGTGGTGATGTTGTCCATGATAGTGGAAGGAGAAATAAACCTGTTGCCGAGTTATGTTGGTCCCCCCGCAGGATGCTTGACTTCCTGACTTTCTTTCCCTTTACCAGTGTCCGACCTTTTCTTTATCTCCTCCAAGCTGAACTTCTGCAGCAATTCCACTGCAAACATGGGTACCACCTGGGCAGGACAGATGGCGGGTGTTTTACATAAATCAATGTTACAGCGAACTCTACTGATACTTGCAAGGTACTACAACTGAATTTCAAATCACAGCGTCTGAGTTTTGACCCACCTCTACCATGACAAGCTTCTTGGTTTTGGGGGTTGTTGAGTCTGGGTACTCCTCTCCAAAGCAGAGTTCAATTCTATAATTGGGTGTTGTTCCCTTTCCTTGTAAACGGCTCTGAAGCTCTGTAAACATGTTTTTGAAGGCTCGAATTTCTCAAATACTGCAATCCAGTATATGTGGTAATTTACGATGATTATGTCATATTTTTTTTTATCAATTTAGTGTTCAGCAAATGTTTTAAAGTGAAAAGCCAAGTTCACTTACCATTAAGAAATGTTGATGTATCAAGCAATTTGAAGGTCTTTTCCCGCTCGAGTTTGTTTGGCCTGTCGGTGTGTGGGGCCATTGGGCCACTCCAGTACACTCTTCCTCGGCAGAACCGCTTGATGAACACCCCATCAGGGGCGACCCATAGAAGTACACCCCTTTCCAGATGGCAGAGAAGTCGGTTTATCGCTTCCACTATACATGCCGGCATGTGCTTGCTGATTGGGGAAGGGAAATAGAGCTGTTGTGTGGTGCAGCGCCCGTATATACGCTCACTTCCTAAAGGGACACGACCCTGCAGGATGAAGCAGCCATCAGGACTCTTGGTGGTACAGTTCACCATGCTTTGGCCCTGATACAACAGCGTCACATGCATTCGAAAATCTGTGAACAAAACATGCAAATTAGCAGGCTGTTCTGTGATGTCGTGCAGTTTTTTCCCTCAACTTTTCTCACCTGATATGGTATTCACAGATGTGCAGAGGGTCAATGAAGCAGAGGACTGAAGGTGACTTGTTTTCCCTATCAGCTGAGAACGCTCATGTTTCATCATTAGATCATCTAGGGTACAGTGGAAATAAAGAGTCAGCACTTTCTTGTCTGTACTGCTTAGCTCTCTCTAGCCTACGTAGTTGCTCTCCATGCTCAATTATAGGCTCTAAACCAATGGATTACCTAATATGACTCTCCCTTTAAAATTTACATCAGATCAAATCCTAGCTTGAAAAGATTATCCTTATCGATTAGTTGATTGGAGATTAATTTTATCCCTGAAAATGATCAGCAAAAAACCTAAATTTTACACCTCAACAATATTTACAATCGTAACTCCTTATGTGTGGTCGGCGCGGTGAACACTGACATTGTCAATCAGATAAACTAACAGTTAGTCCAGTCTTCTACAACTACTCTCTCTTCTTCTGCCCTGTGGAACTGTACTGCCTCTCACATGTTAGTCCTGGAACTACAACAGACATCTGGGCCAACACTGTATATCGTTGGAGATACTTCTTTGTGTGTGTGAGTGTTGTATATTGTGGACCTCCCTCACTGTAAGAGCAGTAAGTACATGCCAGTTTTTGCCTCTTAATGTGTCTCGCACATTTGAAAAATCTTAAATCTTATCTGACTGCAGCGATACAGAGAATTTTACCAACTAACAAGTAGGGCTATCGCGATATGCAATAAATCAATTAATTAGAAGATAATAAAAAACAACCTCGATAAGTTTGCCAAACGCGATAATTCTCAGTCATGTAGGTGCGTGTTTTGTTTACATACATCATCAACATTTGCGCTGGTCTGTTGCATCACTCTGTCAGTCACTGGGTAAAGCAGCTTTTTTTGTCTTTCTATTCACTCACGCACACACACAAACACGGTCTCCCGGGCGGGTAAGTGAACCCACGCCGCCTGCACCGACGGCACCACTCCGCCACGCGGAGCCCGTTAAGCGGCTTTTAAAACCAGTTTAAACATCTTGGTTCGCATGTGTCCCATCGGGTCTTCATAAGCACACGCAATTCTCTTTCTCATTTGTGAGCCGCGGCATTAGCGGCCATGTAGCATTGATGCTAGCAGCGCACCACAGCCAGAGGCGTAAATAGAGAGAGTTTGGCCAACTCGGCTTCAACAGGGTAACAAGATGGCGCCCATATATCATGTGACCAGCAGTTGGCCAAACTCTCTCTATATACGGCTCTGACCACGGCTATCTGTGTTGTTTTTATTCATTGCTTGTGCTTTGAAGCCTGCGGAAAAAGAAACACTCGCTACGTGCCCACACCCTCGCAATCCTGTGCTGCTCAGTGAGATACGGGCTTTACCAAAGACACTGGGTGGGTAATAAGTTAACTTTCCTGTCGCAACTGACTCCTGAACCGTGCTTAGCGTATTGAGGAGTGAATCATCTTGACACACACTTTTGGAGGCGGTGCTGTGCCAAAGTAGTTAACCTCGAATTTTTTTTCATCCCCTGCCACGAGTACGCATGTTTTTCAATAAACGCACGAAGAAGACACGGGTGTTTTTGAGTTTTAGAAACAAGGTTCACATTCTGCAATGGACTCGTTGCAATGGGTGCGTTGAATGACCACGCACGCAGTAGGAAATCTCAGCATACATAGAAAAAGCTCAAACGACTGATTAATGTAAATGTTTTTTTTTTTGTTTTCTTCCACATTTTTTAAGTTTAAGGTTATGGCTAGGAACATTTTAAAAACATCGCCACTTTTATGTGTTAAAAGTTATAAGATCCTGTGGCAGGGGATACAAACCTCCTCGGGGGCAACCACCCCGGCACAACAGCGGCGCATTTGGCACATCAGATTCAGCGTGAGGGCCCGTGAGTAGTAGAGACAGTCATCATTTGGAAATAATGCGGACAAATGGAGCTGGTATCAAAGCGGAATGCTAATGTGTGAGAATTCTTTAGATTTATTTTTTATACCATTATCATTACAGTGGTACCTCGGAGTTTGAACATAATTCCTTCCTGCAAAGTGTTCAAAGTCTGAATTGTTCAACTTCCGAAAAAAAAATTCCTATAGAAAATAATGTAAATGCAAGTAATCGGTTCCCAAGCTCCAAAAACAAAAAAAATCCTATTTTAATTTCTATTTATGTTTTTTACATTTACAGTACAGTACAGTATTTAAACAATAAAAAATACCTGACCTTTTTTGTTGTGATAAATGCTATGTTAATGCTATATTTAGTTCAGTGCTGAGTTTGTGTATTTTACATTGGGCATATTGTTAGACTACTAAGCAGTCCTTGCACGCGTTGTTTGACATCAGGCGCGTTGTTGAACAGCTAAGGGGAGTCCTCGTGCCAGTATTTACAGAAGTAGTCACGGTAGTTACAACTGCTTGATAATCTCCTTACTAATTCCTTTGTGGTTCGTAGCACTGTATGTTTTTCTTTGCCGCCACTAATACTGTTGTCTTCCTTTGGGCCCATTGCGAAGAAAATTGTCGTGGAGAAATCAAAATGCGCTCGCGAGTATGGAGCAGTGCATCGTCTCAACTACCGCAACGTGACCATTCGGCATTGCTCGGCCACCCGTTTTCAAGGTACGTTCGTCTTAGCTTTTTTTGCTTGGGTGTTCAAATTCCGAAAATGAGTTCAAACTCCGAGGCATTTTTTACTCCGATTTTTGGGTTGAAGTCCGATTTGGACGAGTTCCGAGACGTTCAAACTCCGAGGTTCCACTGTATATTAGTTGAAAAATGATATGAAAACCGCAATATTATCGTTTACCACAAAAATTTCTGGGGCAGTTTATCGGCAGGCAAAATTTCTTATCGTGACAGGCCTACTAACAAGCATGCTGTACTTGCTTACACAGCATACTTTTTTTTTCTAATTACCTTTATCCAGATAAGGCAGGCAGCAATGTGCAATGCCAACCTAGCTGCAGATAGCCGCATAAAACTTTCGCTTTCTCACACGCGCGCACACACACACACACACACATACACTTTCAAAGACCTGTTTGAAATGTGAAAACTGGATTTAAAAAAAAGCTGTGGCCTCACCAACATTTTCTTGAGAGTGAAATATAATGGTGCGGTTCATATTCTGAACCCTCAATTTGCCCAACTAATGAACACCTTTCCAAATCAATCGATGGTATAGCTTTTTGTGTGTTTGTGTATGGTTTTAAAAGAGAAGCTCTTACAGTGTTGTTGTTCCTCCTCTTCTGGCTCTTCTTCGTAAGCGTCTGATGATTCCTTCTCAGTAACAAAACAACAACAAAAACAGGTTCAAACATTTAAACCTGTTAATATCTCTTTTGCAGCGCAATAAACAAGTAGAATGTCCCCTTACAATGTATTAGCTATATTGGACATGAAGAGTCAATATCTATTATATCTTTTTTCTTCTTCTTTTTTTCTGACATAAAATTATGCCTGTGAAAATTATCCTGCCATATGTTTGCACAAAATTCCAAAAATAAAAGAGTTCTTTAAATATTGGAAAATATTTTTGCTGATTCTTCTGACTGATGTTTGCCATTTTTGTGCCATGGTTATTTCTTTTTTGTTTACCACCAAGACTAACCTGCTTATCTTGGAAACCGGGGCTCCTTGGTGATGTCTTAACGAGGCTCATCATGTGGTCTTTTGTCTGTGTAGACTCTGTGAATAACCAATTAAGAAAGAGCTGCAGATGAACTGAGATATGATTTAAAATATTACACATTAACTCATTCACTGCCATTGACGGCTATAGACGTCAAAAATTAATTTTAACTATTTCTATTAGTTTCTCTCTTTTTTCCACTTTTGTTAACAAGAATATGAAAACCTAGATTTTTTTTTATTGTACATTTAGAACAGATACAACATTTGTGATTAATCCTGAGTTAACTATTACATTTGTAATTACAATTAAAAAAAATAATCGTCTGACACCCCTAATTTTTAATAATCTTTTCTTCTTTTTTTATTAGGGGCATCAGGTGATTACAATTTTTAATTTTAATCAATCACATTACTTCACGAGTTAACTCACGATTAATCACTAATTTTATATCTGTTCTAAATGTGCAATTAAAAAATTCTAGGTTTTCATACTGTTGTTAACAAAAGTGGAAAACATGTGAAACTAATAAATAGTTCAAATGAAATTTGACGTCTATAACTCTCAATGGCAGTAAATGAGTTAAAATATTCCCTTACCAACTTGGGAGCTCTCCATGCCGTCTCGCCTGATGCGATAAACTTTATAAGGCTCGGAGCCGTCCAGCTGGCTGAGATCATGGACAACTTCAAAGTCCGTGCTCTTGTTCAGTGCGCACCGCAGACGCGTCTTCCACACAGTGGGGTTGTCCTTGTCCCGTCCCTCCCTGTGCTTGCCCTTGTGCAAGGTCCAGGCCTGAACACAGCGGTAGATGGAAAAAGTGCGGCAAAAAATAAGTTGCTTGTTAATTTTTTAAGTCAGGGTCTTGATTGAATTTGAAAACATCCAAAAATGTTTTGCAATGTGAAACGGGTGCAATTAAAAATAAAAAAAAAAGTCATTTCCCGCCTTCTCATTATCAAACTCTTTACAGGCATTAACCACTCAGAAATGTTCACAGTTTGTGTCAGCGCTTAGTCCCCATCACTGTTGTATTTCTGGCAGATTCAAGTTATTACAGTGAGAACAGTGGGGTAACAACATCCATGACTTTGGTCGAGTTGAGGTGTTCTCTGAACTGGTCGCAAGCCACTCATAGGGGACCTACAGTACAACCACATTCACACCTGCAGACACCTCTGAGTATTCAATTAACCTAATATTTTTGGCCGGACTACCTGCAGAAAACCTTGTCTATTATTTCAAATTATTTAAGACATTTGCAGCCTATATTCAATCATTTATTCATTATTCCCGATGTTAATGTATCATAAATGTGTGATAATATGACTACAAGATCTAAAGAAAACGGAAATTAAAGAACTATTGGAATAAAGAAAACAGGCTTTTATAATCAAGTAGGCTACTTCTATGGCAGCATGCTAAGTTGTTGGAACATTAGTAAAAGTAGTTGAAAGATGACCTTGAAGAGTGCAGCATCGTCCGTCTGCTTGTAGTCCTTCTTAGCTGCGTGCTTCCAGGGAATCCTGAACATGGTTTTGTCCCGGTCTTCCCAACACAGGCCCTCATAGGCGCCACTCTCCACTTGAGCGACGAGCCACTCTTTCAAGTGCGACTTGTGCCCTTCCTCCATCTTCATCACACTCGGCCAGGCCTCTCTCACGGTTTCGCGGCCGGCTCGGTCCAAACAGCCGCACTGCTAGCAGAATTCCAATTTCCAAGAGTGGCAGACGACCCAATTGCAAAGCAAAAATAAAGAATAAGTTAAACCTGATCAAAGAAGGAACGCGAGCAGCCCGGACCACATGTCAAGACAAGCACAAGGTGTTTGGTAACCGAAAGCGAAAGTTCGCTCTGCATATACTTTCTGTTTCCAAATCGCGCAAATGGCCTTAATCATTTCCACGTATAAAAAGCCAACCTTGAACACGGAGAGAGGTCACTTATCAGGAAGCGAAAGCAGTTTTGCGCAATTGGTTTTCGTGTGTAACTTACTGTATAGCGTTCGACACTCGGGTATTCATAATAATATATAATTAAAAAATAAATAAATAGTATTGTGTGTGGGGAGGGTGAGACGGTCACACGCACCATAAGGATAGAAAATAAAAAATAAGCATTAGAGCCTGAGAAGATTGACCGTATACTGTACGCTGTTAACTGACATTATTACACATATACTGTACTGTGTAACCTACATTTTTCAAATGCAAGCAGTGCGTTATTTGGCCTTTAGAGGGCAGTGTGCACTTTCTTTCCTTCTCCTTTCTGCTGCCAGTATCATCACACTCTTTATTTATGGCAATATTTCCTGAACGGTGACTTTATCAAATTCTTCTCTGGTGTGTCATATTCATGGGACATTTATTTTCACTTTACATGGATTTTAAGAGGTAGCTGTTTTTGTTTTTTGTGTGTGTGGTGGTGGTGGTGGGTGTGTTGGGGACACAAGTTGCTATAATCTTCAGCTGTAATAGTGGGCCTACACAATCTAAAATCAATTCATGATAATTATCAAAAATTTGGCTTAAAATATTATAATTTAAAATATTATATTTAAAAGAATAAATCAAATAAATAATCTAAAAATAAATATAATATATACAGGTAAAATAATGCACATTATATGCCCAAAGTATTTTTTTGTTTTTGTGTTTTGTATTAGTTTGTCGCACGTTGACATATCTTCGATAGCTCACAAATAAATACACCACCTTGAATATAACAGCTTTTATTACAGCAGAGAACCTGAGCATGTCAGGAACACAAAACGCTGCTCGCACAACTCCATCTCCACGCCATTCCCCCTCCTCACACCAACACTTTGTGAAAACAGCTTTCAAGTTTATGTAGCAGCTTCCACTGATTAAATAAGTCACCGTTTCCATGACAAGTGCGTGGAGCAGTCAGAGTCATTTTATGCTTATGTATCCAGCCATTTTCTATACTGCTTGTCCTCATTAGTGTTGTGGGTGAGCTGGAGCCTGGCCCATCTGACTTCAGACAAGAGGCGGGCGGGTGGTCACTCGATCCCAGGGCCATTTCATGTTTAGTTTCCCCTCCACGTTCTTTGTGTGGGAAAGAGAGCTGTCGGCGTCACAAACATCATCTCAGGAAATAAATACACTTTTTTGCTTGGTTTGACAACATATTTACAATTCCTTTATACAGTTCACTAAGTCCTAATTTGCATCCATGTTCTCTCGTAAGAAATAAACATCTACAGCAAAAGAAGGTACTAACACAACCAAAAATAAACAAGATTGTTGATGGTGAAGGAATACACTGCTTAAAATGTCTTGTATACACAGTAGAAAGCACAAATGTGTGTGTGCGTGTGTGTTTGTGTGTGTGAGTGTATGTGTGCAGTGTGTGTATAATCGAAAATTCCATTTCAACCACACAACACAGTGTTTACTTGGAGACAACCCTGAAGAGGAAACAAGAGCTTTTTGTACACAGGAAATCGTCTTGGACCACATGTGCTTGTGCCAAAACTTAGTCAGGATTGTGTGTGACTATGTGTGAGTTTGTGTGTGTGCGTGTGTGTGACAAGGTGACCAGCGTCTAGTGGCAGCCACAAGCTCTGACCACCATGTTGCGGTACTTTTTGAGGATGACATTGGAGCTGTCGTCAAAGTATAGGACGGAGATGGCGTGCAGCTGCGTGGGTGCACAGCAAGGCTTTGGAACCGTGTCCGGGTTGATGAAGTGAACCTGCGTGGGCCAGGAGAAAAAAATAATAATCAGTCGTCATCTTGAGAAGGTTTTGGTGCAAAACTAGACTGCAAAGCTTTCTGAAGAGTACTTACAAGTGTCTGAACAATGGCGTGGTTTGTGGCATTCATGTACGAGTTGAGCGGGAAGGCGCACTCGCCCTCGCAGTAGTACGCTGCGTATCCTTCCGGGGCGATGATCCAATCCTGGGCACGGGACAGGAGTTTGATTTACAAAGCAGACACAGATTGAGGACGAGACGTGACGTTCGACGTGAGCAGCTCGTACTTGCCAGCCGAGATCTCGGAAGCTGACGTAGAGCTCGTGCTTCTTGCACGCCTGCTTCTGATCAGTGCTGCTGTTTTCTGTGCAAGAAGAGGCGAGACATTTGTCATCCTCAAACAACAATAAGTCCCAATTGACACAGTGCAGATCCAAACACAGACATTTCAGCACACTTTGTCAGAAATCCCCTCCAGATCCTGTCGCAATTTACTAACGGGCCACCCAGCTGAGAGGTCACATTGCGGTAAATGTTACTGTTCACCAGTAGTGTGTAAATGAGCCAGGCATTCCAGACCACAGACCCCACTGTCAATAAAAAAAAAAATGAATGAAAATATGAAATTCAAAGTGGAACGATGTGGTTGAATTCTATGCAATTGCATCTTCCAAGTAAAAAAATAAAAAAATTCTGGTTCAAACCGCGTTTGTTACACCCCTACTACCCACAGACAGAAAGGCAAAAAGCCCATCAGATGGTGGACATTTCGTCGACTAACATTGCCAGCAAGCTGAATTATTGCGGTATTTATTCACAAACACTACAACAATCCATCTTGTACAATTTTTTTTTAGGTTGGACCAATCAGGGTTTGTTTAGGGTGGGAAATGCAACTGTGACAAAACCAGGAAGTGCCGATGCCCGGGGTGGGGGTGGGGGAAATCCTTGCTTTGTGTTTATAATGTTCATGTACATTGTTATACAGTAATCCTTACTGTTCAAGTACCTTGTTGCCAATAAAGCATTTTAAAAAACTTAACATGGACAAATAAACGCTGCAATTAATTCTGTTCTCACAGAATTACTCACCATTTCCTTGTCGAATGTTGAAAAGCGAGAGGCGCTTTGTGCATTTTTATTTGGTAAAGATGTTCAAGCTTTTTTTTTTTTTTTCCTAAAACGAGACCGAAGATGACATTTTAATCTGTTGCCGTGATTGGTCAAAACGAACATGCACACGATGCGGCATCGTCCAATCAGCTCGAAGTATTACATAGAATGTCCCGCCTTTCCCGAGCAAATCACGTGGAGCAGTCCCAGATTGAAAATGTGAAGAACTCATATATCATATACCAACATTTAAGGGATACTTGACTCATTGAGCTATTTTCAGCAGTAAAAAGTTTTTTTCATGTACAATTAAATTAATATCTTTAAAAACATTTTTTTTCCACTTGCTGTCGACTGAAGATGAGATCACCTGTGCTGACGAAGTAGGTAACGGAACGACCAATCATGTCTCAGTTTGCTGACCAAACCCAGAAAACAGGTGAGCCATGATTGGTCGTTACCTACTTCCTCAGCACAGGTGATGTCATCTTCAGTCGACAGCAAGTGGAAAAAAATTGTTTTTAAAGATATTAATTTATTTGTACATGAAAAATAATAAAGTTATCAAATTAATTCTGAACAAAATATGAACTTTTTACTGCTGAAAATGTCTCAATAAGTCAAGTATCCCTTTAAGTTGCAAGATCTCCCATATTTTTTATGGGGGCATCACATCCATGTGTGTGCCACAGCTGTTCAACACACTCATGTCGAAGAACAATAGTAGACTTTCTCTCTTGTTGTGGTGACCCCCGGCAGGTCTGTGATGCATTTCTGGCTAAGAAGGATCCAAGTCATCAGTGATCAGGAGCGACTGGTTCTCATCATCCACTTAAAGTGACGCTGGTCAAAAAAGTTCCATACAAGCTCATGTGTTTGTGGCCCCGGTTGCCCCGCAGCACACCCCAGATGTGCTCTGCCATAAAAACCTTTTACCTCCTCGTAGGGAACACGGACCCAACTGCTCTTGTAATGCTTGTGTAAATAAACAAAGGCGGGAGGAGGGATACTCAAAGCTCTGGCATTACGGTCTAATGTTTCAGCGGGTCCCATAAACACGAACCTCTCGCACCCCAATGAAAGGTCATGCAATATGGACTGCAAATCTTATGATTTGACTGCTATAGCGTCATTTGGTAAGAATTTTTTTTTGAATAATTTAATTTTCATTCGTAAATGGACAAACTGGCAGGTTCATGGCAGGCTTGTTGGATTGAAAGATATGATGTTGCCAAACTTGTTAGGCAGCTAGACTGGTGATTTCACAATTTAATCTTGCCAAACTTCTTTTGGGGCCTGTAGAACAATAGGGCGGAGCAGATAGTGTCCTTTTCAGATTTCAGATCCACACAGATTATTGTGGATATTTCATATTTGATCAAACTATCTGTACATGTTTTTTTCCATCAAAACAAGAGTAAAGCGTACAGAAGGCTTTTGGTCATGTAACTGCGTGCTGCGTGTAGTTTACTCCTGAAGACGGTTTTGTCGATTACCTGCAATGTTGGCCACTCGCAGGGCCTCTTGGCTCTTGGCCCCTTTGGAGCGATTCGGGTTCCGCTGTTTGGCGCCTCCTTGTGCCGAGCGAATGCTCCGCAGGTGCACCTCAGTGGCTTTGAAGAAGGCTACCATGAATGGCTGTTTGTTGTGCGGCCCACTCCGACCGATCAGACCGCCTGCACGAGGATTTATACTTTCTCCTGTAGAGGGCGACACAGAGATGAGTGCAAAACAGTGTCATTGACATTGAAAATCGTTTTTCTGGAAATGAAATGTGTGCTTCCTTATTGGAACAACAATCACACTGGTGTTAAACTCATCAGACATTTTTAAATTTAGTCTCAGTTTTAGTCCAGTTTTAATCACACTTGTTAGTTTTTAATCATAGTTAGTCAACCTCATCCTGTTTTTATTTAGGCAACTTTTAGTCAACTATAAATCTAGCATTTTAGTCTTTATTTTAGTCCGTAATTTTCTTCATCTAGTTTTAGTCAGGACAATCATTTTAACCCTGTATTTTTATTTTATTTGTCAGCATATAACGTTAAACATATTGGATCTAAAATTATTTCACATAAAAATTTCTCTCATCTTTTTGATGAAAAACAACGTCACTCACAATTACAGTATATCAACAAGTGGCTACTATGGCTCCATGCTACGAGCTAGTAAGTTAGCCAGCATTAGTTAGTGGTCGGATTAACATTACTGTTGGAACGTTACAACCGTTAAATTAAAGTTACACTATAAATATATTTTACTTTTTTTTTTTTGAAACCTTTCACCGTGAATCCACCTCCTGTCTGTCCCATGTGCTTTTGCATGTTGCACCTGCTAGATGCAGATTTGAAAGGGGGTGTGTCACTGTATGTCACACAATGGCAGAGGCACGTGGCCATCCCCCCACAGACCCCCCCGGATCCTGGATATTCAACAATATTGTCAATACCTACTAAATAATTCATATCTCAGCTCCTGAAGCAGATAGAAAAATAATTCCCAAAACATTTCAAAGCTCACACACGTGGCATTCACACAAACCTACGTTTATTACTATAAACCTTCAAAAAAATGTTTTAACAAAATCAACAAACAAGTGTGTCGCATCTGCGGGTGTGTTTTTGGACACAGTTGTCAAGGCATAATTTACTTGTTTTTGTTATTTATTTATTTGTATGTTCAATGTTCAGTGTTTTGAACAAATAAACGTGTGTAAAATCAACATAGTTAAAAAAAAAAAAAATTATACTTAGTCATGAATTTCACTGTTCGGTTTCCTTTTCTACTTATTGTTTACAGGTTAGTAACAGACATTTGCTTTATTGCCGCCAAGTGTCAGAAAGCTCTATTGTAACTGAGCAACTCATTGACAATTGTAACAGCTCCAATGAATTAAATTCATAACATATGCTCTGAAATTATTTCATGCAGCCCACTAGTCGGTGCTCCCAGCCCAAGGTCGGCATGCGAACGGTATGGCTGCATGGTTCAGAAACACTTATTTAGACATTTCAGGTATGAACTTATGACCACTCCTATATGAGTCATTGTTTCACCCTGGCCCCCCCCAATGAAATATTCCTGGCTACGCCCCTGGTGTCACACGACAGTGTCACAGTGACAGATTAGCAGAGACAAGATTTTACAAAATCTTATTTTTGTTCATCAACTAAAATGTCCATAGATTTTAGTCAAGTTTTCATTAAGTGAAGTACATTTTCGTCCAAGCTTCATTAGTCGACGAAAAATGCAGATTGATTTAGTCCCACTACTGAAGGTTTTAGTCTAGTCTACGTCCGGTGAAAAATGTGTGCTGACGAAAACATTTTTGTTTCGTTTTCATTAACTCGACATATTAATGAAAACCGACTTTTCATCCATCCATCCATTTCCCTATCTGCTTATTGCTTGTAAACACATTTTACTTTCTAGAGTGCCCACACACCCATCAAAGTGTGAAATAAAATTAATGGTTAACATCAAGGCCTTTACCTCTTGGTGTGTTCTGCGTGGGTGTGTTGGCACACGCGTGTGTGGCCCAGTGCTTGCACAGAAGAATGTGCGTCTGATCATCGTTTGGTGGTAAATCAAGGCTCCTGGTTGTCGCCGCTAGCAGACCGTCCTGTGTGTGTTCCTGTCTGCACATGCTCGCCCGCAACCCCTCATCGGCACTTCAACAAACACTCATAGTTGCAGTGTTCCCTCCCTTAACATGAAAGCATCTGTTTTCCTCGCCAAGCGTGTAACATCCTGCCAACCTGAGAGACATCGTGTCGTTAATCACGCGCTTGTAATCAACGCTGTTTGTTGACAGTGTTTCCCGAAGGCTAACAAACGAACCTGGCGATGACAACCTCAAGCGGTCATATTCTTGAAAATGTGATAACATGACATACTTCCTGCAAGCATGCTAACCATGTTGCTGGTTTGATGGAGTTTATTCTGATAAGAGGGGATTTGTACCTTCTGGAAACTAGTGTGACCCTCTTTTGTTGCCACTGCACCAGCCGTTTAAATGTTTTGCAATATAAATATTAAATATAAAGTCAAATATAAACAAATTAAAAACGTATGCACAATATATTTTTGTGGCTCAAGCATGTACTTTAGTTATGTTAAAGCAAAGGAAAGACAAAGTAGCATCAAGGTTGGTATTGGTATTTTCTTGATAGTCAACAGTTGAGGTGGGAGGGGTTTGAGAGCAGACACGGCGGCTTAGTTTTTCACACTCTTGAAGCCTAAGTTTACATAATTGGTTTATTTATTTTTTACTCATTCAAAATTGGCAGTGTTGTAATCAGCAATATTGTCAGTGGAGTGTCAAATTTAGAAGACATTTTTCACATTACGGACTTTAAATATGTGAGACTCAAGTTGACTCAAGGACACTGCTTGTGACTTGATTGCCAAAAGCCTTGAGACTCGACTTGGAATGGGGGGAGTTAAAGACTCAGGACTTGATTTGAGACATGATAATTTGACAGACTTGATTGTTGTTCAAATATAAAAATATTTATATTCAGGCTATATTATAACGTAATGCATGTGAGTGTATGGTCAGCATGGCACTACCATGATCGATATATCTATATATATATATATCGAATCCCTATTGCTACAAATTAGGACACCATCTCGCATCAGACTAATGACAATGACGTATTAGAGTCCAGAGTTATTTCTTCTGACTTTGTGTGAGTGTGAAGTCAAACAGTTAAGTGCGGAATGTAAAATGTGTTTCCCAAACAAAACAGACAAGCAATATTAAACTTTTTTCGCCATTTGAAGCTAGATTCTTCCTACTAAATTGTTAGTTTGTTCATCAATTCAGTGTTTAGTTAACTTTACCTTGGATTATTGCAATGTCAAGGTAGCTGATGTGAAAAGAGGACAGTGACAAACAATAGTTAAATGGTGAGTTACCAATAGGGTAAACAAAACAGCAATGATTTCAAAATGTACTTTGTCTGCACTAATTTCCTGCACAGACTCACGGAAGTGATCATTTCGCCGCCGAAAATTTTTCGTCACAAAAATTGTTTTTCAGACGAAAATAAAACGAAAAAACTCAAATAGAAGCCATTCATTGAGACGTAAACGATAACTAAAATTGACTGACAGTTTCGTCAATGACTAAAACGAAAATGAAAACCAAGTCCAATCAGAAGGAATAAAACGCGGGTGGGAGAAAACAACCACTCAGACTGTTCAGTGTTCACTGCACTTTCTTTAATGTTCAAACATGTTTACATTCATTGTGCAGCTGTAAAATTAATCTCAAGCAATTCTGCACTTTTTTTTATTTAGGTGAAAGTTATATTATTGTCAGTTCAACATTTCTTTAAAACAATTAATAAAGACACTGTTGTATTAAATGTGTCTTGCGTGTTAAACTGCAGTTACAAATAGGTGTGTTATGATTTTCTGTATAAAAGTAATGTACGCTAAAGGAAAATATCGACTAAACTGTCAATTTAGTTGACTAAAATTGCTCTTTTTTCGTCAACTAAAATTGCCCTTTATTTTCATCGACTAAAATTGGATTAAAACTAAAATACAATCAGATGACTAAATTATGACAAAAACTTCAATTAATTTTAGTCAAAAGACTATAATTAAAACTAAATAAAATGTTCTTGTCAAAATGAACACTGACTCCAGCAAGTCAGTTCTTCCGCCATGTAGACCACCTGTCTCTCCTACACTGAATGTAAAGGGATTGAGAGAAGCCATTTTGATTGCCCGGGTATCAAGTCGACTATGTTCACTCCCATAACGGTGTAAAAACACATTTCAAACTGCGCCCGTAAAAATATTCCAGCGTGCACAGTTAGATTGCACTTTGCTAAACTTGTGCCCTATGAAAATAGGGCCCTAAATGTCACTGGGCCATATTCTCCTGTTTGCGCCTTCCTTCGGCACTTTAAAGATGTGCCAATTCTCCCATCCAGACTTTGGACATGAATTCTGAGGGTGGCCCTAATTCTTGAGGAATGAGGTTTGCACTGCTTTTTCAAAGGACCACATTGAAGTAGCATGTTTTTGTTTTGTTTTTTGCATTTTGTTTTTAATAAATCTAATAAAAGTAATTTAATCCGAATGCATGGTGCATCAACAGAAAAATGAGTAAGTGTTTTGTTGATCATCTGCACGTTGCCCAGAACCATCATGCCACATGCAAAGGGAGTCAAATAATTGTTTGTGATCGGTACTTTCAAAATCCAAGCACCCATCAGCAGAGGGAAATGCTCCTTGCAGCCAAAAAAAAAAGTCACCTGGTGCTGAATTTTTACAGTTATTATGATACAGATAATGTCAATGTTTGGCATAGTATAGGAGGGACACATTTTGGCTGTTGGCAAAACTAAAATGACTCAAAACATGCAATATGATGTTTCACCTTCACCTTCACGAGGTGCTGGACTTACTACAGCCTCTGGTACATTCAATGGGGGTTAGTTAAATATCGGTGAAAGTTTTTTAAGTAATTAAATCATGCATATGCAGGAAATTAGGAAGAGAAGTTTGTGTGTACTTAAGTGGGATTTAGTGATTTACTGTATTGTCCCTCTTTTTTCTCTATTACTAGACTTGTGTGAAGATTGGTCTGCCACATGCTCTGTACCATATAATTTATTCTCAAAGAGTCACCACCCAATGATTAGTGTTGATTATTTCATGTAGGCTACTGTATGCAGTGATCTTAATTTGGTGTTTTAGTACACTGTATTGTCTTTCATTTCAAGTTCCCCAGTTATGGATGCTTGTGGCACTCACCGTTTGTGCCCTCGAGAGCCAACTGCAGACCCAGATTTCTTCCTGGGTTGAGCACCCAGTGGTTGCTGGTGGCCGTCACATCAAAAACCAGCCAGCCCTCCTCTGCAGCCCAGATGACTCGTGAGTCCAGGAGAAAAAGGTCAGACTCTCTGTGCAGAGAACACAGAAGACGAGAGTGTCAAAACCAAACGACCGCAAGGAGCAGCAAAGGGAATGGAAGGCATTTCAAGCAAAGAGGGAGGTTGGGAGGATGGAGCTGGGGGCGCTCCAGATGGCGAAGCCCAAGGGAACACTTCATTTCTTTAATTGACAATAATGGCTTTATAAATGACGGGCCATTCGTACAACACACACAGTCCATTACTGGCTTAGGTAACATGAGTCTTAAGTCAAAAGGAGGAAAGACAGTGAAAGACACAAGGAAACATAGACAGAAGAAAATAGTTGTGAAAATGTTCAAAACTCAGAGTAAAGAAGAAAGCTAAATGGTGCAGGGTCGGACACATTGCTCCACCAAGTACCTTGTGATTTTGCCGCCTTTCTGGGATGGAGAGTAAAATCCCTTTTTTTATTGTGTGGCCATTCATGTATCACGACCTATTTTCTAAGCAGGCAGATAGTGTGTCACAGGCCTCTGATTCATTCATGTAGATTAACCCACCACTGTTTTGTTCACTAGGACACTTTTGTAATGCTTGGAGAAAGCAGGTCAATGCATGCAATGCCATTGTGGCACCTTTAAACAGCCTGGATGTAGAATGTGTGGTTTTGTTGGAGAAGCTTAAGATTAATGCTACAATGAATGTGCACTTTTTTTCTTGAAACATTTTTTTTTTACATTTTACAATGTATTAAACCCCTTATTATAATAAGATGATGCAGAAGAACATAACAATTCATTAATGACAATGATAAATGTTGATGTGACCCTAGCAGAGGTGGGCATTCCGCCAATAATGACACAAGGTCCGTCAATCCATCAATGACGGACGCCTGTTTTCTTGAAGATTAACGAATGATGGGAAACTTCGAAAAATCAACAGACTAAGCATTGCCCGAAGTGGGTTTTCGTCCATTATTGTAGTCATCAATAACCGGGTCAGCACCGATGGACCTTCTCAGTCCGTCAATGACGGATACCCATTTGCCTGACGAATGACAGCAACAAAGATGCCGGACGCCCACTTTGCTAACGCACCGCAAAGTACTACCACTTCTTTCCTGGGGCTGCGGCCGAGCCACTCTTTTTCTTCTGCAGTTAACAAGTAAATATACACTTACCAGATATACTAACTAGTGTTGCACCGATACCAATATCAGTATCAGGAGGCACCGATACTGTATTAAAACGCAAGCATCGGTATCGACGAGTACTAACAAATAACGGGCCGATGTCATTTACCAATAGGTTTAGAAATTTGAATGCAGTTTACACTCACTGACGTGTGATCACAAGTGTTCGATGCATGCATTTCCTGTTTCAAAAAGGTTTTTAAGCAGTGCCTGAACAAGATAGTAATGATTTTACATCCAAGTGAGTATGCAGTTTTTTAGAATAAATAAAAAACGTTTTTTTTTCAAACGGCGTAATAACGGTACGGTATTGGAATCGGCCGATACTGCACAGCCGGATATCGGAATCGGTATTGGAAGCAAAAAAGCAACAATCATAAAAAATGCCCGGGAAATCCTGGAGGGACTGGCTAGGACTGTCTACAAATTACCTATAGATGACATATGTGCCACAAATCACCATCTATCCAGTATTTATTTTATTTGTATTATTATTCTGATTGCTGTAGTAACTGGCAGTGGTAGAACATACATCACCACTCCAAATTTAATGAATTATTATTATTATTATTATTATTATTATTATTATTATTATTATTATTATTATTATTATTGCCACATTTATGGAGTGAGGCATTTGTGTGACATGAATACTCACAAAAATAAATGAAAACACCCTATATAGCCTGGACGCAATTTGAATTCCTTGTGTAAAAAAATAATAATGATAATGATAATGATAATGATAATAATAATAATATTTGAATTCCTTGTATAAAAATAAAATAATGATAAAAAATCAAAAATCTAAATTTTATGATATTAAAAAAAGAAATTTAAGTGGTGAAAATAGTTACTTTGCCTGGTAATGAGTTACTTTTATTAAGAAGTAATTAAATTAGTAACTCAGTTACCTTTTTAAGCAAGCAATGAGTAACTATAACTTATTACTTTTTTAATGTAACGTTCCCAACACTGGTCCCGAGTGTTGACGAATGCCAAATGACGGACACTCAAAATTCATTGATGTGCCTACCTCTTGTCGCTACTATATTTATGGGTGAGTCAGATACGTAATCTTTATTCTGCTAGTTGTTCACACCAGTACTTACCATAGCACATTTTTAGACAGAAGCAAAAACCTAAAAATAAAAAAATAAACAGAACTATTCACCTGTCCGAATGTTGCTCCAACACTTGGTAGATGCTGATTCGGAAGGTTTCGTTATCAAAGCGTTCATGAATGAAGTCTTTATAAATCCGAAACTCAGCAGCAGTGACCGCCTCACCCTCGGGAATCTGGGACAGATCAAATCGGAATTCTCGATGATGCCGTCGCACTGGCAGGAATTCCTTGTCATGCTCCACTGCAAGAAGGAAACAAAGTTGGCTTCAGGTGTTGTTAATGGGTGGATGGGACCCATCATTGCATCACATGCGGTTATGGAATTGCCTTTGAATGACAGTCATTGGTTGTAAATAGCTCGTAGTTGTTGAGAAGCTGGTGATCGCTACATTAGGCGCATTAATGTGCTTTGTCTTGATGGTCGTGGCCTACGAGCTAAAAGCGACATCTGGTGAGCACTATGATAAAGACGCAAGCACATTCTGACAAGTTTACGAGCATCTCTCTTCTACCCCCTCAGCCCCAGAGAGTCTTCCAGTCCACCCCTCATCTGGTTCTCGTGAGTTGAGAATCCATGTTTGGAGTACACACTTCCTATCGTCTCCTCAGCACAAACCGCCCGTTGGGAAGTGACCCCCCCCCCCCCCCCCCCCCCACACACACACACACACATCATCTCCACCACCCCTCAGCATGTTCCTCTTATGTCTCGGCAGGACGTCCCAGGGATAAGGGTCAACTTTCAACATCTCACACAGACACAAGACCTCACATACACCCACAAACACTTTGGATTAGCTCTTTCCAAAATTTAGGGTTTCAGTCCAGGGTCAGCTTTTCATTGAGTTGCCAATTGTCAGACTAATTAATCAATCACATCCATCCATTTTCTGTGCGACTTGTTCTCATTAGGGTCACGAGTGACTGAGAGCCTGGATTGGTTGCCAGTCAGTCACAGGGCAGACTCAATTCATGTAACCTGCCGTGTACAAAACTAATGCATGTGAACTATATGTCATTTAAAAACACAATACATTAAGGTTAGTGTGTATCTTGTGCAGCATCCACATATCAAATTTGGGTCTTGAGTTGAAAAATGTGCAATGAGTTTTGAATGTTTAATTTGGTTTAACAAGCAAAGCTTTCTTTCAGTTGAGGTCATGTTTATATATATATTGAAGAAGGGTGTAAGAAAGATTTCTCTATTACTAAAATGCAGTGGCGTGCAGTCAGGCCTTCTCTGCTGGCCCAAATCCTTTACATAACACAGACTTACATTTAAAGTGTACATGAAATGGTAATCAGTTATTTCCAGCCGTTGTTTTTTTTTCTTTTTCTTGTTTTTTTTTGGTCCAATCCGATTTCCACTTTGATGTGTTGCCATGCAAGTATTATTTGCCCAACATAGGGCTTGCTTTGAACAATGGTCAATGACCACACACACAGACCGTTGAAATCAGTGTTTTTTTCTTTTTAACCAATCCAATTTTAAATTCCGACAATTCTCACAAATCCTCAGTGTGATGTCAGCATTTGTCCATCCTCTAATTGGATTCAGCTACTTTATGTTATTCCTCTAATTGGTTCTGATTGGTTGAACTTTAAATGCACATCAAAGATTGATTAAGAGGTTGAGACGATGTCGGACATGTTTAAAATTTCATTTTCAAGGCGCACTTTTATAGAAAAACTTCATGTTGTGAGTCTTGTCAATCAAACCTGTGTCTGGCTGGCTCGTTTTAACTCAGAAATACATTTTTGGGGACATTTGCAAATCAGTATGTGTGTGTGGTACAGTTAGCTTACACAGACAGACTGGAACAAAGAAAGGAAGTCTTCTGGCTCCGCATCAGTATTTCTGGGAATGTGACGTGTGTTATTTGGAGTTATTTAACATCTCTTTTGTAGTTTAGAGGTTTGGACTTCGTTAGGAGTTGACGTATTGGAAGATGAAGGTGTTAATAATTGTATTCAGATCAGAAACCTGGGCCCGCTACTACGAAGAAGATCCTCCAAAAAAATATGCCAGTGTTTAACATGTGCAGTACATTAACTTGGATAAAGGATAAAAAATAAAAACAATTCCCCAACTTCTATTTTAACTTTCCGTGTTGCCTAATCTTCTACTCTACCCCCTCCTTGTTGATTTAAGCTCCACCCATCAAATGTTCTTCACTACGTAACGACTTCCTTGGCAAAACACAGGCAGAAAAAACAGAGCCATTTATTTTTCAAACCTACATCACACTCACGCTAAGTCACAACACCCCAGTTTAATGAGAATTTCTGATGACCGCGCACAAGTTCTAAAGCAGCTGTTGACGATATGAACGTGTCATGATGTCACTATTACGCATGTTCCACTGTGCACATGCCTGACACATGCCTGTGCGGAGTTGTTTTACTCTTAGTGCACCTGCTGCTTCCTCTGCTCTTTTTGCTGTGATGTTTTTTTTCCCTCCAGCGCACCCCACATCTCGTTTCGTTTATGTCTGTCATAAACCCAGTCAGCATTAGTAGGATTCAAAGAGACTCTAAATATGTACTTTTACCTTAAAGACCGCCTGCACCTTAAATATCAACATCTATCATTTACTGTAGGTATAAAAAGTGTGAACATCCATTTTTAAATGTCAGGTAAGTTTTCTATTATAAAAAGTAGCAAAAGATGAATCAATTCAAAACTTTTTCTAACAAGACTTCTGTTGATTCTTCACCCTGCGTAATTTCTACACAAAGTGGAGCATTCTTTCAATACTTTGTCGCTGTAAAAATTATGAAGTTTGTGGCAGCATTAGATCCGAGTGGCGCTTTAGCCTAAACGTGAACCTGTTCTGACAATTACAGTAGCATGGCAGTCATTAGATGTGGGAGCCAAACATTAATGACTTCCTGAAGGAGGAAGTGTTTAAGCCATTGCTCCACCTGTGCTACAAACACGCGCGCATGTGCATGCACACCGCAAAAAAGGTCAACATGCCCACTCTTACTATGCAAGTGTGCCGAGGGTCCACATCATGCACACACATGGGATAAGTATCACAAAGTAGTGCCTGTGAAGCAGACAGCCTTGTGCGTCACAGCGCAGTTAGACAATCATTATGGGTTTCTGTCATTCATAATTACAGATGCAACTCACTTTCTGCACGTGCACACACATGCAGAAAGTGAGTTGCTTTCATCATTTAGTCTGGCGTCTGATTTGCTTTTTATACAAGTTACTGATTAAGCAGTGAGGGCCCACATCATTCGACTTGATCTGGCCACATGTAGCAAAGTACAACAAAGATGATGAATGATGACTTCAAGCTCCCAATCCATTTAGAGTTGTAAAATGCACCTGGCAAACACAGTGCCATGTCATCTTTTTCAAGATACGAAAAAGTTGTCAACTCCCAGAGTGGTACTTCTACGGACCACATGTCCATCATGTGTAGGGCAGTAATAATACATTGAAATTAAGATTCAATTAGTAACTTGATTTCTGACCCTCGGTTCGATAAATGATTAGAGTTACGGAAGAAAACACAGACACAGTCTACTTTGACAAATGTATTTCCTATACATGATGTATATTACAAATATAATATTGTTATGAAAAATTAATGTAATAAATTATATTAAAAATAAAATATAATATATATTTTATTTCTTATATGAATGTATTATATACAAATATAATATTAAAAATAGAATCCAGTTAGAGTATCTATGATTTATTCCTATCAAAGTTAAAGCATTAACAGAATAATTAATCACTAAAAATTGTCGCATTAATCATTAATTAACGCAGATTAATTGCACTATTAATTTTGACCATAGATTATCCCTTAGCGTGACAGCGGATAGTTGTGTTTTAGCAATAACCATAATTACGTGCATTTAAGTAAAGCATTTAATAAATGTTTGCGTATAACATTTAGAATATTTGTTTGTCAAAATATTGGGCTCATTTTTTTCCCCATTTTAAATTATGCAAGTAATTAACTGATTAGAAAAAGAGGATGAGCGTGTGCAGTGGGTCAAAAAATGTTGAAGACGTCCTCATAACACGCTCTTCAAATTTGGCGGGGGAAAAATGTTGATAAAAAAGCTTTTTTTATTAGGCGATTAATCCTGATTAATCAAAATGTGATTGATCTGATTTTTAAAAGGTATCGTTTGACAGCTCTACTATTAATGTATATTTATTTCATGAATATATTTATCTTGGGATGGATATTAAGTTTGGTTGGACTGTGAGCTTATATTGCTGTATCTGATTGGAGGCACAAACCCTGGGAGCTGGAAGGGTCGTGTCATTGTTGAGCCATTTTGTAGCCGGATTGTATCTTAGAGGATCGTGAATTTCAGTTTTCATCGTGTCCTTGAATGGGGATATTTTCCCATTAGTCTGGGGCAAAAACCTTGTACTGTACCTCTAAAATCATAAATTTTTATGGGACCCCCAAAATGGCACGTTTGTTCAGTTCAACCATTAACATTGCATCATCTAAGAAAGCAAGCCATTTTCAACACTTTAGATTGGTCAGGAATTCGTAAAAATAAAACACACACGTGTGGATTGACCAGAAGTATAGAATTTTGGAAAAATATTACATTTGCCAAATTGTGACATATGAAGTTTGGGCTTAACACCAGCAATATACAAATTATTGAGTCCCATCACCAAAACATCATAACTTAGTTAAATTTAATGGTTATTACTTAGTTAAGTTCGGTCACAATAATACAGTAAAGTACTTCAATTTTATTGGTAAAAGATTGCAATTGGAGGCTTAACATGGTACATTCATTGCACTGTAGTTACCCGCCACTGTTTCTGATTCCATCACATAATACTAAGCACAACACATTTGTTGATAAACATTGGAATATATTGGGATGTAACAATATATACATGTGTTCTGGTTGCTCAGTACAATATGTCTAAAGTCAAGTCAATAAAACAATTAGTAAAAGAACGTAATATTCTTGCTTCATAAAGCTTCATGAAGCTAATATGCTTCAAGGACTGCTGTTGGTACACGTACAGCTTTTTTGTCATCATTGTAAATGTGTGCGCACTACGGCAGTTAAGAATAAACTTTTGAAAAAAACTATTTAGTGTGATGCATAAGATAATATAATCATAATCGTATCAAAAATCTTGAAATGTTACTTTGTAATTTGCATATTGAATAATTTAGGGATAAGGAACCCAAGTCCTCAAGAGCCACTGTCCTGCCTGTTTTCGAAGTCACCCTCCTCCAACATAGCTGACTTAAATGATCAGCTCATCAGCAAGCTCTGTAGAAGCCCGATAATGATCCTGTTCATTCAAAATCAGTGTGTTGGTGGAGGGGGGCATTGAAAACTGTCTCTCGAAGACCAGGGTTCCCTGGTATAGTTGATAAAGGTTTTATTGTGGCATGCTCTTTGAGGATTGAATTATTTCTTATGTTGTTGTTGTTTCACACGGAACAAATTTAAAAGTTTGTACAAATCTGATGCCAAGCACCATCTGAAAATGTACAGTATTTAATTCACATACATACTTTTCATCTTTGGTACGTGAGACTAGCTTTGAGAGGCATCATGAAAATGATGGCTGCCACATCTGTTTGATCTGTATTAATTTCATAGGAATAAAATGTTTCCTCTATGTTCCCTTTCTGCTGGCACAGCCCTCCTTTCCTTGTCTTACAGACCCAGAAGCATCCCAGACACCTCGGCCTCCGGAGCAACAGCAGACAGATCTGACGACTCACATTAGCCCAAGTGTCTGCTCAGCACCATCACACCCCTCAGTAGCACCTTGAACACTTCCGCTGCATGGCAGGAGGCCCGGGGGGATCTCACCCCTGGCACTGCTGCACTTCGGCTTAATCTTCACTCCCTCACTCTTTTAATGCCTTCCGATCTCAAGAGATGTCGTTTCTACGACATCCCTGTGGACTTAATTAAGTCCTACCGTTCAGCTGATTCCCATCAGCGGCTTGATCAGCCATATGTACAGTGTAGATCATTTTCTGATGGCAGAAAGTGGAGCACAACCCATGCGTATTTGATTTAACAATATAATGATCTGCCTTTTTCTTTCTCCCTCTCAGTTGCCTTGGCAATGTTTTAACTCATTCACTGCCATTGACGGCTATAGACGTCAAAAATTCATTTGAACTATTTCTATTAGTTTAAAATTGTTCCCAATTTTGTTAACAAGAGTATGAAATTTTTTTATTGTATTAGAACAGATATAAAATGTGTGATTAATAGTGGGTTAACTAGTGAAGTCATGCGATTAATTACGATTAAAAATGGTTATCGCCTGACGCTCCTAATTTTTAATAATCTTTTCTTTAAAAAATAAATATATATAAAAAATTTGAAAAAAATAATTACAATTATTTTATTTCTTTATTTAAAAAAAGAAAAGATTATTGAAAATTAGGGGTGTCAGGTGATTAAAATTTTTAATCGTAATTAATCGCATGACTTCACTAGTTAACTCACGATTAATCACAAATTTTATATATGTTCTAAATGTACAAAAAAAAGATATAGGTTTTCATGCTCTTGTTAACAAAAGAGATAAAAAATGTTAAACTAATAGAAATAGTTCAAATTAATTTATCACGTCTATAGCCGTCAATGGCAGAGGATGAGTTAATTACAATCCAGGGAACAAGTAGTAGTCATAGTTTCCACGAGCTTGGGGCAGAAATAGGGATTGCAAAGAAGAGACAAGTTGCTCAAGATGTTTATCCTATAAAGTTTAAAGAGGGTTTGATCTTTCAGCTAACCACAGTAGGGCGATTACTATGTCAAGAAACTTCCTGCCCGCCGCTGACTCATGACATCATCCCCATGTGATGTATTTATACTGAAACAGGGTCAACAGAGTTTCACGTTAGAACTTAGTCACACTCGACAATCATTAATTAACTCGCTGCAGCATTTGTGCGCGTATTCACATAAGCGCACACACACGTGCGTGTGTCCGCCTGAGGGCGTGCACGTGCCACTCAGACTGCATGTGTGCAAGTTGAGGCAGTAACCACAGGAAGAAGAGTCTTTTACTTGTGGTCAAACCAAACCTTTATGTGTTCTCTAGCCTGCAGGCCGTCTGCGGATCACAGGTCTTGGCCTTTCTTGTCTCTCAGTGCAGTCATCAAATATGATTTCCCTCTGCAGCCATAAAGCATAGAGCGAGGTTCCAACTCATGCTTCACTGGGCATCACTGACCAGAGATTTATGGTATACTCCATATGTAACAGCCTGGAACACAGAGAACATGTTGGACTGCTGCTTGTTTAAAGACGATCAAGTGCAACCACATGTTTCAATTACCCTTACTGTTATTTGCTGATACATAAATGTAACAGAGTTACATCCTAGTTGTTTGTCTATGCTGACCATTCATGTTCTAGCTTGCCAAGGTGTTCTAGTGAATATTGTTTTGCAGAACATTATGATGAAGGAAGTAGGGGTGCGCGGTATTTATTAATGGTATATTCAATAGACGGTAATGTATGAATTTGCCCAAAGGGAGCGATTCCCGGCCAATCGTAACACACGTTGATCACGCCTTTGTATCTCCCTCCGTGCTTACTGCTGTGTGACCGATGTGCCAGAAATGTCCAGCCCCAAGAGAAAGGAGAAAACACATCAGTGAAATAAAGCATGTTTACAATATCCCATTTATTTTTGAAGAAGTGAGCAATTGATGTCAACAACTTTTAGACTGAGTTGTATGATAGAAAACAGCCTGTTTAGGTGAGGTGCTAAACATTACATATCATCCGTATTTTGTAAGGGAAACCGCTGAACAAGTCGTACCGTTACGCCCGTAATGACACAGTTTGTTGCAGATTTTTAAAAAGAGAATATAGCGTCCTACATGAACGGCATAGGTATATAGTCTGTATATATATATATACACACAATCCGTAGGGTCGGATCAACAAGACACTTCACATGCTGGCCAGTACAAATTTCATAAATGAACTCAATGGAAAGCGTGTTCACATTGAACAGTTGCCCATCATGTCATGGTTTTCTGCGGTTCATATTGGTGAATGCTTAATACACACCATTTTGCGGCGCCCCTGCTACAGATGAGCTATGGCTGGCAAGCTGACATGGATAAACATGATACGGAGCTGCACAGGTGATAATTCGCTTTACATCCGATGTCAACATAGCATAAATCACTAATCATCGCCTCCACAGTGAAAAAGCGGATTTTCACCAACTTCATTATTTCGTCCTGCTATTACGCAGGTCCAGGGTTGGGGAATCCAGGTCCAGAGAAAACAAACACTAAAACAGTTTGACTTTAGTCACAGGTGCTTCTACTCAACAGGTGCTTCTATGAGCTTGTTGACCTGCCAGTTAAGTAGAAGCACCTGTGGCTATAGCCAGTCTGTGGCAGGCTTTTTTATTTTTCTGGACCGAGATTCCCCAACCCTGCGCAGGTCCCATCCCAGTGACCCATTTTTGACATGTGTATGTCAATCACACAGTTAAGATTCATACGATGAATCCATTAAAAGCGAATTGAACCGTTAAATTCCTTCCTATTAACTTCCAAATTCACATTTGCGTTCTCGTTCGTATCTGCATCTAATCGGTGGCAGGGTGGACGTACGTAGCAGACGGTTGACCATGAGAACTAGAACTATTTCCTGCTTTCACATCTAAGAATCATGGAACATGTGGTCCTACCCACTAAGGTTGCCAGTCGCCGGTCAGACAACGCTAGTTGAGCTTTCTAGAGGTATATTTCCAATGTTCCAATGTGTAACTGGTGGGAGTTAAACGGCATAGCCAGCTTCCAATAGCTGTCAGGAGGGAGCAAAAAAGGTTGGATAATGGTGAGTAGCCTACATTGATCTGTTTAGCGCTGTTGAACAGTGAACCAAGATAGCATTTAGCATTAGCAATTGATGCAGATGTTATGGTACTATGTTGAAAACAGCATAATAATTTAGACTGATACTTTTATTACAGTTGCACTGCATTTTTTTATTTTTTAGCCAAGGAATAAGCGAACATTTCTGACTGTAGTTTGTCCAATTGTGATATTTAATTCAGTTATCTTTGTTTTTGCACTAAATCAGCTGTCATGCTCTGTCTCTTAAGGCCTAGATACACCAATCCGACGTCGGGAGTCGAACAGCCTTGGGCCGACGGCATGTGCCATCTGATCAGTGTATAAATTACTGTGGTAAAGTCGGATCGAGTTGAAATACGTCGAGGAGGGCGTTTCCAGCAAATTCAACATTTTGATCACATCGGGGCATAATGATCACTGTGATTGGCTGTTAGCTAGCAAATCAGCGCACGGGGCAAGAAGAGGAAGAACGGATGAACAGTACTGATGGAAAGTCTGGACCATTTTTTTTATTTTGCTCATTTTGTGCATCATCACCCTGCTGTACCCTCTACATTTGAACGTACAATGTCTGTCTGGATAAAAGATCAGGAAGATGACTTTGTCTCTTTGGTTCAAGAGAGACCGGCATTGTATGATATTACCGTTAAAGGGTATGCCAACAAAGGTATGAAAGCCAAACTATGGCATGACATGGGGAAGCGGCCCGATATACCAGGTAGGATTTACTTTTAAAGATACTGTGCAAAAAGTCGGAGGGTTTCATTTACGTAGGAGGACATTGTGGGAGAAAAAGTAACCGGTATGCAATGTTTACATTTTTATATCTTGCCCCCGTTAAGAGGTTTCGGGTTGCCTTTACGCATAATGACTACCGTCGCCGATGATATGGAGGGAAATTACTTCTCGCACATGCGCTGAACGCACGTAATAGTCAGGGTCGGTGCGGTGTGTATTTATGTCATTTTTCTACGCGACATGCCGACGTCTGGGCCGACGCCTACCCCTACATTTGGCCGACGTCTGATTGGTGTATCTAGGCCTTTAAGAAGGTGGTAAGTAGGGGTGCACCGATTGATCGGCCTGCCAATTTATCGTCCCCGATTTCCTTAATTTTGGAAAATTGGTGAACGGCCGATCCCTTAAAAATAAACTGATCTTTTCCACCAATCTCATGTCCCTCCTCAGAGGTCTGAAAAAGTCAGCCACTGTCCTGTTCTGCTGAGATGACTAATAGGATTTACATTTTTATTTGAGAGAACTACTTCATGTGCAGTTAAAACAACCCATTTGTATTATTTCACCGATATTGTTCAATGTTTTCCAATAAAACAAGATTGGAACACTGAAGCTATATGTTGCTTGTAATGAAAAAAATCGGTATCAGCAAAAACCGGGATCAGCAGGTCAGACTTTTTCAAAGATCGAGAATCGGTGATGGGGCAGAAAATTGTGATTGGTGCACCCCTAGTGCTAAGCATGGACAGTATGTTGAGAAATATAATACTGTATATAGTGCATATACTGTAGTTGCTGTCGGAGGAAACCCATGTCCATTCATCTCAAAATGTCAATGTAATATTTTTTTCCACAAATCTGGGTATTATTTTATTTTATTTTATTTTTTACAAATAATTGACCAATATAACGTTTTGAAATGGTTTACTCTTTTTGAGGATGCAATATTAATGGCTTGCCAAGCATGAAGTTTGTTTGGTTTCCTGAAAGGTTTGGTTTCCTGACAGGCAATTTGTTTTCAAAGGCTATTTTTAAACGATACTTCTTTTTTATTTCTCTCAACTTTTTCTGGATCAAGCAACTTTTGGAAAATGTGTGTTCTGAGATGACAACAGTTAAGAACAACTGCTTGGACCACACTATTTGCCCTGTAAATTTTCCCAAATTACTGTGATTACCATTTATGTACCAAGGCCTGTTTTCAATCTGGTGACTGAGCACATAACTGACTGCTGCTACAACAGAGTAGCCAATCAATGTGAGAGCAACCAATATTTGTACTGGGGAATTTTAACAGGTGTGACATCATCACACGTCTGTCCAACCTTGATGCCAGAAAGACCTTTGGCAACATCCTTGGTGCAAATCCAATTTATTTTTTAAAGAACCACCTTTCGGCTGTTCAGATCACAATGTAAACAGAAGAGAGGTGGCAAGGCAAGATATATCAGAATGAGAAACAATCAGAAATTGAGAGCAGCTTACATGAGAGAGGCATGGCAGGGGTCGGATTTATTGATGAACTTAACCTCTAACCTGCGCTGGTCAAGTGAAATAAACCCACCACCTTCACAGAGGAACTCAACATTTTCCTCACTCAGTTGAACAGCAGTAACACGTCATGCCATGCAAGGGAACTGGCCTACCACAACCACCCATCGCCAAGCCATCACCATCACTGACCAGCTGATGACCTCCATCTTGCATTGTTTTTTGCGCAAATTCCAGGGCCCATACTCAAATGAACTCCTACTACGCAATTCTCCCAATTTTACCCAAATGTGAAACACATGGGCAAAACGTATTACACAGAATTTAGTCTATGGCTCTATGCCATAAAATGTGGGCGAAGCAGTTGATGTAACACTAATACTGGAACTCTAATAACTTGGTAAGGTTCCAAAGGGTCAAAGCTTGAGCAAAACTCATTGCATATGATGAAAGTCCAGCACTGAAGAGATACACGTCACTTTCCTCAGTTCACGGTAGTATAGTGGTTCATTCATCTGACTTTGGTGTAGACAGCACGGGTTCAGTTTGTCAGAAAACCAGACACATTTCTGAGGTGGCGCAAACCTTACCAAACAGACCAGTGGAGAGCGGAAGTTATGTATTCTGGGTACTTGCTACGTATTTTTGACCTAGTGTAATTGCCAATTTGCCGCAGTTGGCGAACAAATTCTTACCGTTGAAATGTACTTGAAGCGCTTCTCCCAGTCAGTGAAATGTTCGCTGTGGATGACGTGAAAAGGCCACGGAGAAATCAATGTATTCAAATCAGGTGGCACTTAGCGAGTGACAACGTAAGAGGTTCAGCTGTTTTTTTTTTTTTTAATGACTAGTTTGTGTTTCTGGTCATTTAGTTTAATGTTGAAGAAAACAGGCTCTCTCATGCAGCAAATGAACAAATTTGATTGCAAGGTTTGTTTCGAACCGGGCCAAACAGTGGTCAATGACAGCCTTTCCAGACCTACTTTCTTTCTTTCAAGAAAGTGGGTGTAGCTTGACAGGTTAGGGTTCAGTATCCATTCAGCAAAGGTGTGATGAGTTATTTGTCTTCATACAATATGTGCTCCGTGATTGACTGGCAACCAGCCCAGGGTGCACGCTACCATTCAAGTTAGCTGGGATAGGCTCTAACTGCTGGAGCTAATGCTAGCTTTTTGGGTTGCAGCGAGCTAAGCTTAAGCGAAAGGCAGACTACACCCTAGACGCATATCACAAGGCTCATATATAGACAGACATCTTTCACAGTTGATTTCACACAAAAACCCATGCTGACTATATGGAAGTCAGAGGAGTAAATAACTGCACCATCAGTCAACTATTGTGCATGTGTTTTATGTTCTTTCATTTCAAGGCCACAGCCACCGCAACCTCCTCAACCTTCCTTCATATATGTTATTATAGGCCTTTAAAGTCACTTTGCACATGGCCCTTCATATATAGTATACAGAAAGCGAAATGAACTAAATATTCAGTAACATAACCTCAATATTCATGTAAATATAATCATAAATCAGTTGGTTTCCCTGTACTTCCAAGTGTAAGGTCGTGCACGCTTCTCGTGTGTCATTATCCAATCCATTCCACTTAATCATGTAAAAAACGTCCTTATTAGTAATAATCAGGTCCATGTTTTCACTGCGTCGTCGACTGCGACCATGCTTGCAGTTGAACGTGCCTCTGTCAGCCAAGTGTTCCTTTTTTTTTTTTTCTTTTTTTCTTGGGAGAGCTCAGTATTGTTCATTCGATTTGACATCATCATTGCTCTCCTTTTTTTTTTTTTTTTTTTTTTTAATCCAACAAATCAATTAAAAAAAATTTAATAAATGTTTTTTTTTTTTTTTTAAATACATATAAATATATATATACACATGTACACACACATATATATATATATATATATATATACCCCTTTTTTTGTATGTGGGTGAGTATGTGTATGTGCGTGTGTGTGTGTGTGTGCGTGCGTGCGTGCGAGCGTGTGTGTATTCATCAGTTCACCTAAAGCCCATTAAAAAAAAATCCCATACTAATAATATAATATAATAATAAATTGCCAGATGCAGAAATATCAATGTAAGTTATCACGATGTAGTGGCTCTCGCTAACAGACAGAATTAAGTAACCGGAATTTGGTTAAAAAATTCTATATACGTAGACCATGTTTCTATAAATTTTGATATTTGGTTTTTATTTGAGGCAGATATTTTTTCCATTAAAAGTGTTCCTAACATGCCAACTACAAGCAGCATTGAGGAAAATAACGTGACTGATGGACAGTAATTAATAACTTATATAATCAGAAATCAATTGATTTCCTTCACTTCAATAGTTCTGTAGATAGCGAGAGCCCTTGTCATGTTTTGTTATCCAATTCTAATCCGTTCCACTTGAACTTCCTTATTACTGATAATCCATTCCATGTTTTCCTGCTTGTTTGCTTGCTCCTAACCTGCCGGTATTAGCGTCCATTGTCTGTCACGGTCAAGAAACAAGTCATAATGGATATAAGGAAGGAAGTTTCTGAAGAAGAAAGTAAGTCTTCATCACTGTCTGCTGCTAGTAACAATTAGTTAGCCGTGGCTATGGCCCAGCTAACAGCAGAAATGCTATATTGTCTAATAATTACTCTGCAGTGCATGTGAAGTTCCTGGCTGACATACAGATGAAGCGGGTTTTTAGAGGGAACTTTATGCTTGAATTCACACTAAAGTAAAAAGATCAGTGTCAGATTGGTATGGTTTTTTGTTGTTGTTCTTTTCTAATTATTCAGCACATTCAACCCACTGCTAATATGCGATCAATTGGATCTCTCAAACTAAACTAAACTAAACTAAACCAAAACTTACTTCTAAACTATCCATTCATTCATCCATAATTACAATCAATAAAATGCCCATGGGAAAATGAGAGTAAAAGTAAACTAAATGAACAGAATTTTTTTCTTAAGATAAAAAAATTGTAAGGATAAGTAGTTTGGAATGAATGAATGATAAAGATTTCCCATTTAAAACCTATACACAACCGATGTAATGTTTCCTTGACAAAGCATTAAAAACATCCACTGTTGTTTTTGCAAGCTTTGATCTGGCCAACAGAGTCTGTTCGGTATTATGGAGCTTCCGCTAAGCCAATGTTCTGCATAAACCTCAAACCAAATACATCACACAATACTGGTGACTGGGCAGGGAACGTGGCTCCAAAATAGTGTTTTATCACGCACAAACACATAAATGCAAAAGCACCTTGTGTTCCCACAAGAAAAGGGGATCTAAAAAAAAGTGCCTGATTTGTTTTGAAGGAACGCAATGCTATTCACGCCTTCTTTTTCAACCCCATGTTACCACCTAAGTAGAGCTGTTCTATCAGCTTTTGCTAAGCAGTCATTGAAATGCAGGGGAGTTTGATATGCTGCTGGTCACTGATAAGCTAAGGCCAGAGTAACCCAGATAAAAGAAAAGTGGCAAAACGGGTGTAAATAAAGATGTACTGCATCTTGGTTTGATTTTTTACTTTTTATTTGTAGCTTACATGTTCTCGACGTATATATTGTACATGATATTACACCAGCTTGCTACAAAATGCGCACTGCAGGACAGCAATATAATCAAAATGAGCCCAACATTCCTGGAAATGAATGAGCCAATGAAGAACACCCACTGCTTGGTGCATCTGGGCTTCTGGACACCTTGCCGCATTGTGTCCCGCCTCCACCCAAGTGTTTCATCATTCCTCTCAGCAAGTGCCATGGCATTGCCAAGAGTGCAGAGAAGTTGCTGCATACTCCCAGATGTCATTTTGGACTCATGGGTTCAACAGGTGAATCGGATCCAGAGCAGAATTTTTCCTGGAACTGTTTTGGCAGCCATTGGAGATGCAAGATTGTTTTTCTTTGTTTCTGGTATTGATTTATCCACCAGCCCACCGTATAATACATCAAATCATGGCGGGCATTAAAAGGAATGACTTGACAGGAAGGCATGTCTATCTCTACCAACTGTAACATTCCATTGCCTCTGCTCACTCCCCGCTCTTCACAAGGCAGTAAAACATGCCCCGAATAACACTAATTAGCTCCAAGAACATTCCTTTTGGGCATCTGAAAAGTGCAAGCATGTTTTTTTTCCCCAAGTCCACACTTAAATCGGCATACTTTAAGTTTAATTTGGAGAGGTCCAAGAGCGATTTCATGAACTGAGGAAGACAACTAATGCTGTCAATCGCAGGACGCATTCACTATGCAATGATGGGGCCTTCAGCGCTTGTTTCTGCGTCCATTTGGAGAAGCGACTCGACTACAAATGAACTAAAGACGGAATGTTGGACTAGATAGACACAAATATGTGAGTGTATTTATGAGGGTGGGAAAGTGAGAAAATCAAGGGTGTGTGTGTTTGGGGTTCAGAGAAAGTGTGTGCAAGAAATAGGTGGGGAGTGGAAAAACACACAAAAGAAAGTGTTGAAATGTTTAATGTCTGAGCGCACAGGAGGCTTAAACCTCATGAGGTGATGGCCAGAGCTGGTGCTTGGAGACCAAATACAACCAAAGCCATAGGGGACGCTATGCTAACCAACTGCACCGGTGCTGATAATCAATACTGTTTGTGCAGGAAGGAAACGAGGCACGCTCGGTGTCATGTGGTCTTGCGTGCGGGATGAATCGTCGACAGGGCCAGACATGATGGAGGAGGTTGCAATGAGGGACTCCGAAAATATCAAGTTTCTCTGCACAGCTGCTCTGGCCTGCAGACAGTGGGAAACATCTATATTAACCTCTGCTCCACGTGCAGCCCACTGCGGAGGAATGCAAGGAAAAATAGGCACATAGGTTTGGGAGAGAATGGATGAATACATGCCTCTGGTATGATTGGAGCGTGCAGTCCTGAGGGCTGGTGACACGATACCGACGCCCAAAAACTCGATGAAATGTCAACAAATGTACTAGTTATGAATTTTCCTGCATGTCTCTTCCAACAAGAATAGGCAGACATCCAGGTGCAAACTCCTGAGGGAGCAAAAAGGTGATATGGCGCAGAGGCAGGTGGTGCCCTCTCAGGTCGCCATGGAAACACATAAGATAATTACCTGGTGTGCAAAAGTTACACACTTCCTCTGTGTCCCAAGACACAGGTATTGTTTCACAATGTGCTATGCAAACTTGCACTTTGCAATAACAGTAAAGAAGCACAAGAGCATGTAAAAAAAAATAAAACTCATTTTTGGTGAAATATATCACATCTGGCACTAATTACAGCAGCACAAAATAGAAATAGCTCTTGTTCCTTCTATTGCGCGATGACATGATCTGTGATGATGACAAACTATTACTTTTTAAAAGGCTTGTTCTGGAAAAACAAAACACCCACTGAGAGTGCAGACACACAAGCTGCTTTGTCTTGGATGACAAACAAAGAAACATAAGAAGACTGCCACACACTTACAGAAAGTCAGAGGTGGGCTCGTCAATGAGTTTTGAGTGTTTGTTATTCGTCATTTGTCAGTGGCCGCCAACCCTTCCGTTATTGTCAATCCGTCATTTTTTCAAGCCGGACCAAACTGTAGTCGTCAATCCATCAATATTATTTTAACCACACTTCCATCATCACAAAATTGTTTTTGTTTGTTTGTTTGTTTTTAAGACTGCCAGTAAATTTCACAGGCACTGGTCTGTCAACCGATTGATCTGTAAATGTAATGCCATGTTTACACCATTTCTTAAAGTTGGAAATAAGGGAATAAGAACCACTTCATTTTACAAGTAAGCCTGCTTGTTGCACGTACAAGATGTCAATCCAAACTTCTGTCTGTTTCTCTAACAACATGTTGAGCATAAACCAACAGCATAGGTTTAGCTCATCGGACAGCGCTTTGCGCTTTCAATGTGGATGCTCGGGTTCGATCCCCAAGTTGTGTGGGAAATGCAAGACTAAAAAGTAAAAATCTTGGAATCTGTCAATCAATACTGACCTGGAAAACTTACTGCTGTTGATGCTTAGTCCGCCAATGTGTAATTTTTCCATTCAACAAAATGGGTGTCCGTTATTGACGGATTGACAGACCTTCCATCATGATGAAATGTCCACCTCCGGAAAAATTACAAACTAAATGTACAATATACATTATTGAACCCCATTCAATTTACCTTCAGGGATATACACAATACAAAATGCTATTGTGCATAACCCCTACAGGAGGATAATAATAATAATAATAATAATAATAATAATAATTATTATTATTATTATTATTATTATTATTATTATTATTATTTCTATGGATATGTTCAGTCCATAGAATACATTATTATTATTTGTCATGTATGCAGTAGGTGTGTCTAGGACAACTAAAAAGATATTAAAAACAAGAAAATAAATGTGTTTATGTCTTCAGAAATTAAATAACAAATAATGACAAACATCAAAGATGACTACATGCATACGTGAGCATGTTACCACACTGAACTATGACTAAAACATTGAATGATAATGTATTACCGCAAACAGCGATGACACTCACCAAAGTGCCTCCACACAAACACAGGTGACCACGTCGGTCAAATAGCAGACACCAAAGTCATGAGTATGAATGAGCTTATGAGCTTAACCAGACCCAGAGTAAATTAACTACGTTCCACCGTCTCTGCAGCACTGGCTAAAAGCCCTGCAATCTGTAATTTGTTACAGAGGAAATATTTAATAAAAACTTAATTAATTGTGGTTGAGCAATAATGCTACCATAGACCTCTGCAGTCACATTAAATACAAAGTCATTGTAGATAGACATACTATAGGCCGGTTAAGTATAAAAAAAAAAGAGGTTTAAAAAATATATACTTTTAATCATAAAGTGTATCCAGATACTAAATGTGGATGTAGGTTACATTTTTGAATGGGGACATCATTCCTGACAGTTTCTATTAAAACGAGTCGACACTTTTATGAGCTACCTGTATGTGGCGCAGCAATTTGCAAAGTGCCCTCTTTTAGCTTCATGTGCGACATGCACGACGTGTTTGGGTGGCCCAGGCTGCGTGCAAAGTGCTTTGCATTCTAAACGTATGCTGTAAGCCATTTACACAGCTGGCCTTTCAAACGGAGGTGACTCAGTGAGAGGACGTTCCTGGATGGGGGGTCTGTCCCATAGCCCGCACCAACCCTAGATGGCCTCTCACGCAAGCTGGCTAGGAAAAATTTCTAGCTCTACTGGGTGACAATAAAAAAAAAAGATAGCATTTGGGGAAATACTTTTGGTTTACTGTCAATAAATACACTTTTGTAGGTATCATCAATGTATTTAGACTGACACTAATAGTACAGTATAAACCAGGGCATTAAAAGAGGCTTTTCAGGAAATAGTAGGGTAATGCACCTTGGCACAGAGGCCGTAGAGACTTCCAGAGAACCCAGGGACTGTTTTTAGATAAAAGCCACACTCATTCTACTTTCAGGCGACCTAAATAAAAATAAAAACCACAATGAGCAAATGTGGAAAGGAAGGAATTTGGAGAGGAAATGGACAATCCATCTGACTCTCCCTTACCGCTCATCTGAAGGCAAAGAAACAAAGCGTACCTGCTGCTTCTAATCAAGCTGCCAGGAAACTGATGGTATCACAAGTGGCAACAGAACTCTGTTGGCAGATGCAGCACATAAGGGAGGACAGAATGTGTGCCTAAATAATCCCATCATAGCCAGGCGGTTTCAGAAGTTCAGAGTGACATTTACCGATTTTAATACATGACTTGAAATCGAAAGTGATCACTGACCAATGCATATTATTATTGACACATCAAAGAATCACCAACGAGTGCAAAGCACCTCTCTCTTATCCACAGGCTCCATTCTTCCTCATTTTCTTGCAGCATTCACTCTTGGCTGCACACTTTGACTTTCGGAGCCTTTGTGGTCAAATCCATCTGTGTTGCAGCCTGTCGAAAATAGTCACAATGCAGCAGCTCCCACTGTAATTACACAGTGCAGCGGAGGAGCCAGTGTCACCTCCCTCTCTGCTGCCAAGATGCTCCGACAATGATCTTACCAGGAGTGTAAAAGTGCAACTCTAAAGTGCATGTGCTTCGATGAGTTTATGTTGACTACTTTGCACAGAAGTCTCCTCTTAGAATTCAGTCTCATTGTGTGACCAACTGCATCTGACTCAATTAAGCATGGCTCATAGCTGAATGCCATTGTTCAGCAGCCAGGGTACTCATAGGGGCGCCTCTGAATCACATCTTGAAAGAAGAGCCCGCTGCACTTTGATCCCATTGTGCTCTTGACTCTCTCATTCGTTAGATAGCACATGGTGGACATCGCAGCAACCTCCTCCAACATCTATAGAGCCAGCACCTGAACATTAGCTGCTGCACAGCTGTTTATTTGCCAGTAATGCTGCCCTCTTCCAGTGTACACCACAATAAAGAATATATTAATATATAGAGAGGAAAGTGATCAATGGTGATTTGAATGACAAGCTGCATTATGCACTTGCAGGCCAGGTCATTACTTTTGTGTTTGTGGAATATGAACTGATACATTATTTAAGGAGCAGCTTGCTAAAATGTGCATATTATTCAGTATGAATGGGATTGATGTCCCGTATTACACTTCCAAACACAACAAAACAAAAGGCGGTTAAGTAATGAGAATACATCCTACCTATATTGACAAAGCTCATGACCATATCCGCATCATTGAGAAAGTTGTTGTCTTGCAGACTGGCGATGGGGGGTGCCTGCGTGGTGAAGATGGGCTTGTATGGATAAGAGTACCTGTCCTCGTCCCCTTCCGTGGTCATGGCGTTGTACAGGTCCAACATGAACATGGGAGCAGAGTTGTGCTTGCCGTGGAGGTGCGGCCGCGGCCGGTGCGGAAGCCCCAGGATGGACAGGATCTCCCGCTGCATCTCCCGCCGCTCCTGGCTTCTTAGTCGGCGGTGAATGAAGCTGGAGTGGAACTCGTTGTCCAGGGAAAAGTTTGCAAAAGTCATGTCGGCCACGACGCAGTAACTCCAAATTAAGAGCAAAGCTGGAGCGCGTCTATTCAAAAGCGGTGCCATAGCAAACAATGCCGTGCGTAAAAGTCTCTGCCGCTGCTGCCAAACGCTCCAAATGGCTGTTGCACTTTTAGCAACCGTGTTTAATGTCTTGAATCAGCTGCTCTCATGGTGAGGGAAATTCTCACGAACAAAACATCAGCTTCGACTATTTGTCCTTTTTATGAGTTTTTTGTGTTGTTTTTTTTTTAAATCAGGCGCGCGTGGTCATCTGTCGCTCGTCCTCCTCCTAACCTGAGGGATTGCACACTATAGTGTACTGCTGAATACAAGTGCACAGCAGAGAACAACTTCTGCACACAGCTGTTATGGGAGGAGCAGGAGAAAGAGATAAAGAGGGTGGCAGCTGAATGAAAGCGTGGGATTTGTAATTGTATTTGCAGAATCGTTTGGTTGCTCTTGAATGAAAGTTGTCATGACAAACAACGTGGATTATTTTCCTTCACTTGTTTCAATGGCGAATGGGAAATGGTCTGTTTTGAATAAAATAAGGATGTGCTGGTTCCCACTTTTTACACAGCTTGCCTCTTTGGGGTATATGCCAATTTTCATTGGGCCAAAGAGCTTGTTTTGTGGTCCCAAGCTCATTTTTGACCATATCCAAACTTTCTACTACACTGTGGCAGGAAGTTTGTGACAAAAGCAGTGGTGAACGGCCACAGATTACAAAGGAGTGTTGCAGATGTTTGGCAGCTGCTTCCACGCTCCATCTGCCCCCAGTGCCCCAGCACCTCTTAAACACCAAACTTTTAAGGAGCGCCGCTGACCCTCTCATGAGTTCTGTTCTCACTGACATAGTTGAATGTATTTCAGATGGCTGTTGCAGGACCAAGCTCTTAAAACATTAGAGAATGGAGTTTCAAAGGCCCCTCTTGAGATGTTTTAGGGCCGCAGCTCGCCAGAAGATTTTTATGACAATGAAATTAGAACTTCAATCGCACAGCAAGTGAGGCTGCCAGACAGCTTTAGCTATGATTGTAAACAGAGGGGAGGGCAGAGAAGGTCTTCGAGTCCTGTCCACTTGGTTCACCTTCCCACCATCTCAATATGTTTTTTTTTTTTGTCCTCAGAAAATGATTCACTTCTTCGTCAAAATTTAAAATGGCGTAATGCCTGCAAATTGGAATTGGGGGGTTAGATCACTAAATGATTCTCGAGCACAGCCCCTGCTGCTGCTCACCGCTCCCTCGGGGATGGGTCAAATGAACGAACGAATTTCGTGTGACAATCAGTGGTACTTTGACTTTAACTTTAAATACTGTGGTTCATCTTCACTCATTTTTTTTTTTACAATTTTTTTTTTCTTCAATTTGCTTAAAATAGTTGCTTAGAAGAAGCGTGCCGCATATAAACAGTTTTATCCTGTACCACCGATTGGCTGCAGATTTTTATAGAATAGACGGTGTATCAAGGGACGTGCCAGGTTCTTCATATTTATTACATTCATTTTCACTTATTCTCTTCTCTCCCTTTTCGTGTTGGCTTGTTGAGGTCAAACCTCTAACTGCCCCCCGTCTTTGTCTTAGTTTTTGCCAAGCCAGGAGATGACAATCATGGATGGGACAAAAAGAACAGACCTCCCTTTGTTTGCGACTCACCAAGCCTGGTGACATTCACAGTAAACAGTGGGCACAAGGCTCAGGCTAGACCGAGTGAGCCTCACTGAGAGGTCCTTGACAGGGGGACGGAAAGCAGAAAAGCAGAGTAAACTGCTTTTGAAGCTTCTATCAACAACCCTCCAAACACTGCGTACAGCTGCATTACAGACTGAAGTCTCCTCTGTCACAAATTATCTGTTCGGCTGTGGGTAGACACTATCTTGCAAGACAGCACACAAATTGACAACAGACACATTTATTTTCAGCCAGTCATCATTTTACTCAGAGAACTGATGTTATCTCATTTTATCAGCATAGTGTTGTCTAGAAAAGAGAGGCTGCTGGGTGGATGTTGTACATGTGTTTACTCAACAAGCGTGTTCATTTGTGAGTATTTTACCAATCTGTATATTCACTTGTTTGGCCTTTTTTTTTTTACCACTATTTGTCATCATCCATATCAAATCACTTGCATATGCTACGAGTAAATTCAATGTTTTTTAGGTATCAGATATCAAATTAATAATTTCAGTAGACCACAACAATTTAGTTTTGGAGAAAAAAAATAGCTTGCACAAATAATATTTCTGAGTAACATAACCCAAAGTTACACATTGCATCTTCATGTCTTCTCATTTTTCCTAGCTCTTCCTGTATTAATTAATTCCCTGTTGTCACACCTACTCTTATACACGCGTACACAAATACTGTATGCATGTACAATCAGTTTTATAACATTTTTAAACATGTTGATAGCTATTGCTATGTTAGCTGTTGACAGTTGCAGAGTGAGAAGACTTAGTTTAGATGGCAGACAGAAAGGCTACAATGAAGACTCATCGCTCTTGCTGGCTGACCCTGCTCTTCAGCTGGCAAAAAAAAAAAGGCATTAGCTGGGTATAGTTTATCATGACTGGATGCCGGAGTCATCAGTTAAGGGTGAGGATTTTTCTGTTGTGAGTTTGAGGCGCAGCTGGAGTAACATTATGTTTACATTTGGCCTTTTTTAATGCACATTAAGTACTTCTGGTGCAAAGGTGAGGCAGGGAACGAATTTAAATTTTCCGCTTACTTCAAACTCTAGAGAGTAAATTAACTCACTCTTCAAATGTGTGTCAACGTAGGTTTGTGTAATAGGTATATTCAATAATTTGGAGCTAATGCTTTTCAAGGTGGAAATGTCATCCGAAGTTGGGACTTGTGTTAAGTCAAAGGAATAACTCCTTCCAGCCAACTCTGTGGTGTGTTACTGTATGTTCAGCGATTCAACTCAACTTTTGATTTGCACACATTTACCAATGAGCCGGTACAACAAAGGAGATGGAAAGTTAAATTTGATACATTTAGCAAGACAATCTCACTATGGCAACAATGACTTTGCTTACAGTTGAAGCTCAGTCTGTCCATATCACCTTGCACGGCGCCCCGGTGAGCAAGAAGCTGCTCTTGGCTCCTCGTATCACCAAGCTGTGGTGTTTCTCTCTCCATCCGTGCTTGGCACCTGCCGAGCAAGACGATGTTGCCGCTTTGTCACAAAGCTGCGGTCATGGGGAACGAGAAACTCTTGAGCAGTGGGAATGTTTATTCTCATCCTGCAGTTCGTAGTATATAGGTCATTAATATCATTTTATTATTGGTAGTTGTCTTTTATATTTTCATAACCTAAATTTTGCTGAGTCTGCACCATAGGGTGACAGTAAAGGTTTTCTATACTACTTAAGCTCACTCTTTCTATACAGCAGTTTGTTACAGTTGTGGTTGGTTTTATGCTCTATCAGTTGAGTGTCTCAAAAAAAGCTGTGCAAATGCATGTACTATGAAACAGAGAATGTCTCTTTATTTTTATTTTTATTTTTTTTGGACTATGACATGTTTTTCAGCCAACGTACAAATAGTAACCCAGTCGAGTTGATTTAGGATTGGCTGTTTAAACGAAGAGCAGAAAGCGCTTTTACGCTGACAGTCTACTGCTTCGATGGCAAAGTGTATAGTGGGTTGTTCCACTGCGTGAAACTGAGTGGTCATTGGATAAATGCTGGGCTTTATTCTGCCCATCAGACACTCAAATGTCTCCGGGGGTGTTTGGGGCACGTGAGCTGGCCCAGGCAAAATCCCTCTTTGACTGACAGTGAAATAAGTGATCTTGAAGTAGAAACCTCCACCCAAGCATTTTCCATGAATGGCGGGTAGAATTTACATAAAACAAATAAACACATTTATGATTTAGGCCAAAAAACATGAGTTTCCCGTCCTTGAATGACCAGCAGCCGCCACTGGTGCAAACATATACACAGCAAAATCACCAGTGTTAGATTAACACCGAGAGTGTTAAATATAACACTAGAAAAATGTTTATACGTGTCCACACCAATGAGTGTAAATCTGACACGTGTTACTTTTTTCGGACTTAACCAGTGTTACCCCTGTTCTTGTTAACACTGAGTAGTGGTGAAAGTACTTTACAGTAGTGTCAGTGATAAACATTTAATCCTGGCAAACTACACTTAAATCTGGTGTTTAAACACTTGTGAGTGTATTGCACTGGTGTCAGTGTCAATGCAAATTTAACCAAACTACACTTTAAGTTGGTAAATGGTACTTCACTTATGTAGCATTTTTCCTCCTTACAAGGCCTTCAAAGCACTTTATACTTTAACTACTGATGACACGGCATCAGGAGCAACTGGGGGTACAGTATCTTGCTCAAGGATACTTTGCCATAGTCACACTGGCTTGGGATCGAGCCCACGCTCGGGAGACGGCTGCTCTACCACTGAGCCACGCCTCCCCGTCAACAACAACAACAACAACTGGATATATCTCTATTGAAATGTCAACATCGTGCTGGAAAATTGGAGTTTCTCTTTCACCTGAAATGAGGCTGTGGTCTGTTTAACACTCAAGGTAGTGCTATTCAGGCTGCACCCAACACTCAAGGAAATTTACTCTGACAGTGTAACTTTTTATCCTAGCAGTGTTAAAATAACACTACTTACTGCATATTAATATTATTTAATATGAATTAACCACATTTACTATTGTTCAGGCGATGGGTTGATAATTTTAAATTCTGTATTGAAAATACGTTTGGAAAGTGGTTTACAAAGAAATAAAAAAGAAAATAATGGTGCACTACCCATTTGTGTATTGCTTCCATTGAGGGCCTTGGGGCGCGCGATCAGAGGCAAGATTAATATTTATTTCATCTGTTGCCTTAGAGAGCAGCAGGCGGCAGTCCTTTGAAGACCTGTGGACTGAGGGAGGTGGATGAGGTCCATTTGGGTGGGTGGAAAAAGGGGGAGCTCTCAGCAAGTAGACCCACAGTCGATACAGTAAAACTTTATTCAGGCTCAACTGACCCCTATCTGAGGGCCTAATCGAGGGGTCTAAGTGCAAGGACAGAAGAAGGTGGAAATACAGTTTCTGGCAACCAATTTCCTGTTGTATGTCCTAGTTGTTCTTGTCTTTTTGGTGTAACAATGCTCCGCAGTGGTAAATGTTTCCACTACTAGTGTGTCGCACTTCCAGGGGCCCTATGAACATATGAAACACAGCTGTGAGGCAGGCAAAAGAAAGGGGGCGGGAATATGGAACACTTCTAATATCCCATTTAGGTTTCATGTTTGATCCATGCTGGTTTTACTATTTAATATAATTTAACATGGTTTTGAAATCCAGATGCTTAGAATCCCGTTGTCTAATCTTTTAAATTATTAATATTTGCTGCTTATGAGTCAAAGATTTAAAAGCTCAACCAAACGAGACTAACTCAAAAACATACTGGTAATATTTTTATTTATTTAATTTTTTTTAAATTCCCAATTTCCGTTTTGGAATGAAATTAAGCCTTTATCCCCTTCCTTCTGGGATTTCCACAATGGCTAAGTTTGCATCACTGTAACAAATGGGTTCCATGATAGCATGATTATCGAATTAGACATGCTGCAATTGCAATCATTCTGTGGCGTATTTTTGCCAGTATCTGTTTGTCCATTTCTCTGCAGCCGAATATGTCATGCCGGAACACCGCGGTGATCTGACTCATAGCTCTCAGCAGTCAACATTAACTTATCCATTATATCAATGACATTCTGTGATATGGTTCTAGTTGAGCTTACCCTTAATGCCAGACGTAGCTTTAGCCATAGGAAGATGTTATCACTCAGGCACCTGTGTCATCACTTTGACACTGGACTGCTCTCCACACCAAGCCACATGCTTATCAGTAGGCTTTTCCAAGGTGTCAGGTCCTGATAAACGTCTGTCCACTTGCATGGACTTCGATGGGTGTAGGTCCCATTTAGATTATTTTCTCGTCACTTGAGAGGCCTTGCCCCCTTCGACTCTTTCTTTTATCACTCCCTAAGTGTGTCCTGACCTGTCAATCAGAGAGGACCCCGGGTGACCAGTCAGAACCTCTTTTGGGGAAACTGGACTGAAGAGCCATTAGAGTTGAGGCGGCATCGTCAGACTGGCCAAAAGATGATGAGAAACAGAGCAGCCAGAGAGCCCGAAGAAGAAAGGTAGGGGGCCAGATGGGGGGAGTGGGAGGTAGATTTGCTGAACTATGGAGGTTGTGAATGGAGGGCAGCTCTGTTTTCTATTTGTGAGGATTAGGTTGACAGATTTGTATTTAGTTTCTCCGGGCCAAGCTGCAGTTAATCCCCCTCACCTGCAGCGAGTTCTCCCCTCCTCCTTCTCTTTTCCTCTGACCCGACAGCCCCCAGCTTCCCCCTATACTTCCCCTGTGCCCCGCTCACTCCTGCCCAGTACAAACACTCATCCCGAGACAAGCACATGACTCGTTGCACTCTGTCTCCTCAGGTTAGATCCTAGCACTCGACACAAATCTCTCCTGGGCAAAGGGAACAGCAGGGGGCTCAGCTTTATACAGCACAAGAAAAAGAACCCCCGCAACCTGAGGTCGTTCACATATACGATTTTTTTCCAGCTTGGGTGAGGAGGTTGTCCCTCATCACTTAGAGATAGCAATTACTCGGAAATTAAGAACCATTACTACGGAAGCAGCTTGTCAAAGTCACTCAGGGTAAATGAATACTTTTGGTAAAGCTGCACATTAGGAGAAATTCAGGGTCAGGTCAGGGGCACAGACCTCTTCTCTTTGGATCTTGGCTCTCACACACTTTAACTAGGCCTTCACACTGTGAAAGATGGACTGCAGTGGCTCTGTCAACGGACAATGCTTCCCGCCATGAGTTACTAAAGATGCGGTTACTCGCGTTGACCTGATTTGAGGGTTTATCAAAGAAGTGGTGTGAGGTAGGTACAAGAAGGGACAGAACGATTTGTGAAAGTTTGTCAATCAAGTCATGTGATCAATAGAATCCATAGTTCTGGTTTATATACTTTAATGCAATAATGTACTTAATTCATCCTGGTAAGTAAAGCAAGTTGTCAAAGCAGCAATATTCACGCAAAATAGTACACATATTTATTTGTAAGTCTTAATTACATTTAATTCAAATGCATAATATTGATTATAAATGGGGAATTTCAGCTTATACTCTAATGTATGGGCATATATACTTTTTGTACACCACACACATGGAATAAAATCACACACATGGCATATTATCTTGGCAGATTGCAGGGAGACATGTCAGAGTGAAAGGGACAAGCAAACACTAAGCAGACTAGCATCTCTCCAACAACAACTCAAACTGTGTTTTCATTTTGTCCATATCATGAATCTCCGGTTCCAAAGCCAAAGCCCAAGACCTCGAAATGAGCTATTGTCGCCCCATAATATTCCAAATGAAACAGCACTGCACATCCTGCACATACTATAAGTACAAAAACAAAAGAGCAAAATGTATTACAAAGCCAAACAAGACTATTTGTTTTAAAGTTATGCAAAGCAGTAGAGAAAAAAAGATTGCATAGATATACGATTGTTGCATATAGACAAAATAAAATGCTTTAAACATCTCCTCAGCATGCCAGCCACCTTTGCTAAAATCGGCTACATCTTAGTTAAATAATTTAATTATAAAAATGTAACTCTATCCCTGAAATGAAATGAATAATACATATGATAAAAATATTTATTTGGTTCCGTTTTTAAAGTTTTCTGGGAAATAAATAAATAAATGAACAAATAAATAAATAAATAAATACTGGCCACATACCAGCCTTTAGCAGGCATTCCTGTGAGGCAGCATTGAGGGCTAACTTTGCGGCTGTCTGTTCTGCTTGCTCTGAGGCGGGAAATTGGAGTACTGTACTACATTTTCAAGAGCCCACGTTTGCTACACTTGTTGTACACTAGCTGCAAAATCATGACTGACCGCCAGCGTAGACATGAAGAAAATAGTTTGTATGTTTGTTTGTTTGTTTTTTTAAACTCATACTACCAGTCCATACACAGTAGGTACTGTAATACAAAATCGGGCTAGCTAGTTAGCATTAGCTAGTAAGCTTGTCTCTAGCTTGTTTTTGTGTCAAATCTAAACCTACAAACATACAGTGCTAATATTTTTTTCACTTCTTTCTCTGACCTTAATGCTTTGTGGGTTTTACTGTACTGTATTATTAGATATAAAGTGCATGATAATGTCATTTGATGAAAACTATCCATACACATGTGTATGCTTCTTAACTAAAGGTATTTAAGTATTCACATTAGCTTATTTCACCGTGAATAATTCAATGCAAACATAACATTTGTTGTTAAATTTGCTTGACTGCATCAATAATCAATTCTACTTGGATATCCAGGCAGGTTTTGAACAGCATTGAAAATGTAATCCTGGAAATAGTGACTCACCTCTCGAAGTCTGAGGCACCAGCTCTTGTGATACCAAACAGATCCAGCTGGGACAATGTCAGGTGACTTCATTTAATTTGAACAGATGGACATATGAGATGATCATGTACCTGGCACCCACCATTAACTGTGTGTAAAACATGTAAGATGGCTGAACTTGAAAAGATAACACAATGATGTGCTGAAAAATCAAGATTTACCTTGGGCCACACAAGATGACCATCTAATTGTTGAATTTCCTTCAAGAGGGGGGAAAAACTGCCTCTGTTATGTTTTGCACAAAGGATAATCAAAAAAGAACTAGAGATAGACCGATATACTTTTTTCAGGGCCGATACCGATTATCGATAGTCAGGAAGGCCGAGCACCGATATTTGAAGCCGATATACATTTGCAGAAAAAAAAGTTGGTGTCAAAAATTTTTGTAATAAAATAATAATAAAAACTCCAGCACTTGACTGCTTAAATGCATTCGAGGACATGTTTATTAAACAGCTTTTGTGATTTGCAACCTGTTAAAGGGTTTTTGTTTGCATCAGCTTTTTCACCAACTATAATGTGGCTTCCGCACACTAACTCCCAAATAGCCGCTAATTTACCGGCTAGCTGTTAGCTCGCGGGCTAACGATTCACCCACACGTTAACCCCGGGATAACTCCCAAATAGCCTCCGAGCTAATGGTAAGCTTGCGGGCTAATAGCCGCTAATTGGTGCTGTGGGTGGGCCAATGCTGCAGGGAGTCAACAGCCACTGACTCAGCAAACAGCGGAGAAAAGTGCCTATCAGAGCAAAAATAACAGTTTTTAATATATTGCCATCAAAACAAAAAAAGAGGCCGATGCTAATATTTATTAAATGCTGAATATCGGCGGCGATTATCGGCCGGGCCGGTTATCGGTCTATCCCTAAAAATAACTATATGGGGTGGCCAGGTGTTAGCAGCAAAAAAAAAAAGTACTTTTGACCACAGAGATCGAAGCTGAAATAACTTCCTGCTGCTCAAAAGATGACCGAGTGATTAAAACAACAAAGAGCCTAATGTGACTAAGATGTTCAGCAAAGCACATGGGGTGGGGGTCTTCTCACAGATAGCCCTCTGGCTGTGGGGAATTTTTGATATCTTACATGTGGTAGAGCAGATTTTGAAATTTGTAAAAGTATGTAAATTAGAATGCTTCTTTTTATTGTACTTGACTCAATGTGTTTTCAGCTTTGTGCCATTCATTTGCTCGTCCCTCTTTAAGTTTTGACAGTGTCATTGGGCTTCAGATGAGTTCAGCAAGTGCTGTCAGGATGATCAGAAGTGACTGCCCAAAAACCGCCACTACATTTTGTAAGATGACTTGCACTCGTGTGTACTTAACCTCCATTTATTACTCTTTACGCACAACTGTGTTCTAAAAACTGACATTCTCCTTTTGTCTGGGAAATTCAGTGTTTCTGTCGCTAATTATGAAGCGGGATTTTTTTTATACCACCTGGTTATCCTAAATATTTTCACACCAGCCCTTCCCAAGATGTGTGTCCATACTGAGTGTTTTTCCCTCTCTGAAGCCCAGATTCTCAAGATTCTCTCTGTCACTTACACTCTCGTGCAGAGCAACACATATTCCACAAAAAGGTCCGAATTTCCGCATGCATTTCTTACTAATCAGCTCCACATCCCCGGCTTTTTATTTATCTGTACTTTCTCCACAGAGACATCTATTACAACTATCCACAACTGTTTGGCTCTCAGAAAGTGGTCGACAAAATAGTGGATGATGTGTCCTGCATGCTAAAGGTTCCTCGAAGATCTCTCGGGGTGGTGAGTGAGTTTGTTTATGTTTTGTAATTTTGTTATTGTATAACAGTGACAACAACACAAACTTTGATCACATTGCATCTTATGGTGTCTCTTATTACACCTAAGAGAGGTTGGGCGACATGGGCCAAAATTTATATCCCAATATTGTTTGGCTAAATAACAATACACGATACACCAGTGTATTTGTATATCCTGATATTTTCTCAAAGATTGAGAAAAAAAAACATGCAAGGTGTACCAAGGTTTTTTTTTAAGACAAAGGACAGGTAAAGACAGAAATTGAAAATTTTGAACATCAAATATAAATTGGAAGTTTAACAAAAGAAAAATAGTCCCAATATCTGGGCAAATTTTTTAGTGTAACAGAATAGTGAGAATTACAACAATAAAAAAGAACCATAAGATAATATCCCAATATTTGATGAAGTTTCTGATGTAAATTGTTTTAAAGGGGACGTCAACCCCAATTTTCTTTCTTGACAATAACATGTTCTATGCAGCCCCACTAGTCTAAAGTTGGTGTTCATGGTTAATATTGCATTAGTGGAATATGAGTTAAGCAGCAAAATCCAGCAGTTTTAAACAATATCAGAAGGCGGCCATTTTGCCACTTCCTGTTGACTGAAGATGACATAAATGTTACTCAGGTCTCAGACTTCAGAAAACAGGTGAGCTGTGATTGATTGCTGTCTGAGCTTTGAGCAACATTGATGTCATTTTCAGTCGACAGCAAGAGGCAAAATGGCCGCCCTCTGAGATGTATAAAATGGCTGGATTTTGCTGCATAACTCATAATCCACAAATGTAATATTAAATGTCATATTTAGACTAGCAAGTTCACATAGAACAGTATTGTCATAGACAACGCACTTGCGCTTGGTGTAAAAATGGGCACATCTTGATTTTCATGCCGGGACAAGTCTAGTTCACCGTATTTGGGAATTTGGCATACTACACTGCGGCTTGTTGGCCGTTTTGACGGACCGAGGACATATCTTTTACACACCCCCGGCATACATGAGAATTTGGTGACTAAAAGTAGACCTGAGACTAGCTTGGATCATGTCTAAGTTGTGGCGTAGGACGTGTAACGTGATTTTGCTAAATTTGATCAAGGCACAGGCAGACTGATTCTGTTCTGTACACGTATGTTTGCATGGTCTCCAGCGAATCTATTTCCCCTTCTGTAATGTCAAACACTGTGCGCCTCTCACAGCCTGATTTTAAAGGGAATAAGAGGGGCGGCTTCCATTTACCAGGAAGAAAGTCGGCTGTGTTCACTCCCATAATGGCGCAAATGGCCCTTTCTGACTATGCCTGTCTACGAAAATACCAAAAGAATGACAACTCTAGCAATTTGCACAGTTAGACTGTGCTTTGCGTTAGACTTGCGCTGGGCATAAAAATAGTATCCCAGTCTACAAACACCATACAGTACGTGCCAATTAGCGATGCTAGGATAAAAAAGTATATACATTAGAACATTGTTTAATTTCTCATTTATTACACGACATATTGTCAAGACGTGAATAGATGTCAAGTTGTGTTTACTAAGATCCACTCTGCTGTTCTTCTGATTTGTTAGCTGGTGTGCTGGGAATGGTGGTGGCGGGGTTTTACAGACATTTGAGCAGAGCAAGAGGGGAAAAAAGACTGACATCGTCTTACTGGGCTTTCCGATGGAACCGTGTACAAAATGTGTAAATGTAATGTACAAACATTATTGCCTCATCCTTTGTTGCGTAGTGAAAACATATTGATATATCGCTCAGCTCAAAGTTGTAGTACTGTAATTAAGATATGAAGAACATACTGCAGGTTTACGTTAATGTTAGCCTGAACTAACAAAGTTGCAATTTTGACACCAACAGTTGGCCACGTCCAAAGGTCTAATCTCAGGTGATCTTTGCTACCTGGAAGAGGATGGTACAAGGATCGACTGCCACTCAAGCACCGCAGTAAGCTCTTCACACTCCACAGTTCAAGTGAACCACTTTCTTCAATATGGCCCACTTCAGATATGAGACATGGAAGTAAAAGTATTTTTTTTTTTAAACTAAAAACTGACGGACTTGGATTGCTTTAGATTCATCCGTAGAGAAAAATCTACAGGTGCAAAAATCAATGGATAGGCAACTAAATGATGATCAAATTAATCAATAATTATTTTTGATAATCGATTAATCATTTAGAGCCATTGTTTAACTTAAAATAGTCAAAATCCTCAGAATTTAAGATTCTAAACGGTAAATATTCTCCAGTTTCTGTAATCCTCCATGAAAGTAGACATGGTTCTTTGTTGTTGAATCAATGACCAACATTGTTGCCCATATTCTGTCATGTTTTGGACCTAACCACTAACGATCATTATGTTTGTGCATTTTCTACACCGTCAGTTGGAAATAATGTCCTTTTTTTTTACTCATTTGCTCCCAAAAACGTATAAAAACGTTCTATTTTAAATATTACTATGATCCCTAAGACTTATTTATATTTTTGTGTGTGTGTGTTTTTTTATACTAGAGAATACAGAAGGCTTTGTTGCAGCCTCTGACCTGAAGAGGTCGCTTAAAGCAATGGTAGTTATTACAAAAAATGGCCAGCAGGTGGCAGAGTATAGAGATTAACCAGGGCCATGTTGCACTAAGATCTTTTCCCCAGTGTTTTCAAAAGGTTTGTGAATAATGATGAAATGTAGCTATATTCTAATGCTAATTGCTGCAAAAAGGAAACAGATACAGATATACTTTTTTCCTCTGATAATAGAAGAGTCTAGTCTAATCTTTCTTTTTGTAGTTTCCATGTTTTTTTAGCAATAGAACAGAATATTCTGTGGGCCGTGCAAAAACAGTCAATATCCAGTAAAACAGCCAGGAGCGAAGGGGGTTGCTTCAGTGAAAATGTCTGGGAGTGAATGAGTTAATAAAGGAATAGTTATTCAAACATTTTTTATCCTATTTATCAATTGACAAACCAATCAAGAGATGAATTGATTATTAACTAGTTGCAGTCTTTTAAAAATTGCTGAAACGAATTAGATATCTGCTAATGTCTAAGTCTAAGTGTGGAGATGACCCATAGCTTGTCATTGAAGATGGACTCATAATAATCTGTTATGTATCCATGCACGTCTACCTAAATAACACATCAGTGGCAGGTGTAGATCAAAAGTAAAGCAGATTATTCAATTGGGAAAACCTTTTTTTGGGGGGGGGGAAGTTTACCTGTACTGTCTTTTGAACCTATGTGTAGACCATAGGTGTCAAACTCCGGTCCTGGAGGGCCGCAGTCCTGCAGGTTTGGGATGTTTCCGTTCTCCAACACAGCTGCTATATGATCAGCTCATCAGCAAGCTCTGCATAAGCCTGATAACGATCCTGCTGATTGGAATCAGCTTGTGTTGGAAGAGGGAAACCTCCAAAACCTGCAGGACTCCAGCGCTCCAGGACCGGAGTTTGACACCTATGGTGTAAACTCAAATTAAATTTAACTAGGCATACAGTCAAAACAATTGGGTTTTTATAAGGGTTAAATCAAATCTTAATCTTGACATGAGTGGGACATCCTATTCCATAGTTAATGTCCGAGGGCTGACAAAGGTAATGTCCACAAATTGTACTCGCTTGCTTTTACTACAGAGGTGGGCAATCTCGGTCCTCGAGGGCCGAAGTCCTGCAGGTTTTGGAGGTTTCTCACTTCCAACACAAGCTGATTCCAATCAACAGGATCGTTATCAGGCTTATACAGAGCTTGCTGATGAGCTGATTATATATCAGCTGTGTTGGAGAGGGGCAACATGCAAAACCTGCAGGTCTCCGGCCCTCGATGCCCACCTCTGTTTTACTACTTATTCCTGCTGCTTCCTGCCATACACAATTTTTGTGGCTTTTCAGTGGATATTTTGACAACGCTCTATGCGAACTTGGATACAGTAAGCAGGGTGCAAACAATTGCACAAACAAACCATTACTGTGCTTAGGGCAGACAGAAATATGCATATTTAAATATTATGAGACTTTAATCTTGCCTCTAAAGTTCTGTTTGTTTTAGGCTGTTGCGGTCTCATCAAACATTGCAGGCATCCGAAGTATCCTTTGATTTATTTGTTCAAGATTGTTACTGTTCATGTTTGTACTTGAGCATGTGGGGATTGTGTTAATTGGCTGCAGGGACTGTGTTTTTGCCTTAGCCATGCACAGATATTTTTTCATCTGCCAAGTTCATCCTAATAGTTGAGAAGGACGCTACGTTTCAGAGACTTCTTCACGATGACTTATGCGCAAAGCTTTCTCCGTGTATCATGATCACAGTATGGGAAAGTTTCTGTTTATCTTCAACCTGGCATTGATAATAAGCTTCTCATCGTAATGTTGCCTGAAATCACAGCTGTCCTTTTTTTTTTAAGAGCGTGCGTGTGTGTTTTTTTGTTTAAGGGTAAAGGCTTTCCAGATGTGAATAGCAGGTTGATGGTGAGAAAGCTCTGGGATGTGCTCCATGTCCCCGTCTTCACTCTTGTGGATGCTGACCCGCATGGTACATCTGCTCGAGTGCAGCCCAATTTTACATCTCATACTAGTAAACGTATTTCCTCTCACTAAACAGTCTGCGACTCAACGCACCTGTTAGCTGCCTGAGGGTATTTTCTCAGCTATCATTCCAGCAGGCCTAATCTCATCCAGACATTCAATTTATTTTCTATTGCATGGCAGGACACATATGTAATGCTTTACTTTGTTCCGAGCTCTGTTGAGCATCCCATAGTGTAATTGCTCTTGTATGTTGGTGATTGGCGTGTTGTGTCTCTGATTTTTCCAGGCATTGAGATCATGTGTATCTACAAGTATGGATCAATGGTGAGTGCCATTTGCTCCATCCTGCCCTTATACAGCCCCCCAGCCCCTCACCCATAGCTGTGCTGTGGCCAGGGAGGTGATTTTACAAACATGTTGCTGGCATCGGGCCAAAACCTTGTACAGTACCTCCAAAATTGTCACTTTTCAGGAGAGCCCAAAAACTGTGTGTTTGTTGTTCAACCATTAACATTGCATCATGAAAGAGAGCAAACTATTTGCAACTCTTTAGATTGGTCAATAATTTGTAAATATGACACTCACACATGTGGACTGAAAAATATAGATTTTTGAAAAAATATTAAATTTACCAAATTGTGACTGAGGTTTTGGCCCGAATAATAATACTAATTATGTGTTCAATTAATTGATTTCTACAGTTATTCAGAGGTTTCAGTGCACACTGTTGTCATATTTATGACTGTAATACAATGATATCCACAACAGACGTCCATGGAGCTCAAAATCTGTCTCCCCGCACCTCAATCCGCCAAAATCGCATTACACCGCATGCGCCACAATTTAGACCTGCTAGCTGGTCTAAAGATTACTCTATATCCTTCCACCAAATTGTCAGTGCACCGGGGATGTGTAAATAAAAACGCCGTCGCTCCGCCGGAACGGTCAGCATAGTGCAGCTACCCGGAAACGGGAGCGCACATGACGTCACATTCTTAGCGTTTTCGCCCCGATTGCCTCAAATTAGAATAGCTATATAGGCTTATCCACGCAATTGTTGTAAACACATTAGGAGTTAGGGCGTCTCCAGTGTTAGCGTGCTAACGGTTCTAGCAGCTGCAGCTAAAACCGTCGGACTACATTTCAAAGGCAGTCTAATCGACCTGATGATTGCACACTTTGATGCTGACAGCCGGAGATCAGTTTAATAAACTGAGCTCACTCAATTGTGCAATTAACGGTGAGCAAAATCAAATATCACCAAATAAATTAATAAATATCGTAAGTGGGTAAATGAATAAGTCAATAAAATTACAGAAGTAGGGAAGTAAATAAAATAACAATAAATTAATAACAAAATCCAGCAGGCACTATAAAACATTCAAACAATGATGAGTCTCATGCAGAGTCAAACGCCAAACAAAGATGTGTTTTAAGAGTGGCTAGAGAGGAAGGTTGCCTAATATTTAACGGAAGTTCATTCCAAAATCCATGGGGAGAGATTTGTCTAAAATCTCCTGAACTTTCTAGAGAGAAAAATAATGTGCTGTTAAGCACAATTTAAATGTAAGTACAATTTTTTTTTGGATTAACTAGAAAGAAAGTCGGTCGATCATTAGTAAGTATGTATTCTGTATTCATAATTGTTCTTTCACCAAGCAAAAATATTTTTATCCAAATACCTGATTATTCAATAGAATTTTCCATAGGATATTTGAATACCAAAATATTTGATAGCTGCAGCACTAGAGGAGACTGCAACCCGCAGTGCTATACTGTACTGTCTATACATAATATACATGGATAATGGACACCTGGGAGAACTGGCCATTGGGAATTTCATGAGTTCCCCAAATGCCCAGTCCATCCACGGAATCAAATAGTAATGGCTTGATGTCGCTCGAACAACGAATCAGCACGTTGGACACTGCACCATCACTCCCCGGAATAAAGTTCAGGCTCAGGATTTTTTTTTACTTTAAGCCCTGAACTGTCATGAAAATAACACTTTGCTGAGGGTGCTTGTGCTTTATTTAATTATTCAAATGTTGCTTTATTTATTTATTTCTGTGCATTTTTGTTAGGCCATGTCGTTTGAGGCCGAAAGCCTGACTATCCCCAGTATCAAGTGGTTAGGCCTCCTCCCCTCGGACCTCGAGAGGTTTGGACTCAACTCAACTCTTCCTGCTACTTCCTCCTGACTATTTGTTTCGTTTTATGACATAGTTGCTGTCTCTACTAATTTATTGTTTGGAGGATCTGGGAATAATAGATTTAATTCTAACTTAGGCTACTTGAAATGCTTTTAAAAAAAAAGTTGCATTGTTCGGTAAATATAACTATTTTAGTCTTGCCGTGTTTTTTTGAGTATGTAAATCAACAACTGAAAGTGCAGAGTCAGTAGGGCTGGGCGGTTATGTAAAAAAAAAATCAATCACACAATCACAGTAATTTATTGAAATATTGATATTGAAATCATCATTAATAAACATGATTATTCCATGAGTTTAATTTTTAGCAGCTATTTATTCAGTTACCAAAACTCAAATTTAAATATGGCCGAAAAGAACAACCAGAAAATAAAGTAATAACAAGCAAAATAATACATAATATTAAACCAGGAAGTAGCAAAAACTAGTAAGGATGAAGTGAGAAGGGAAGAGGATGAAGAGTGGAAAGGCACTTGACTCCTGATGATATACCTGTAGAGGTATGGAAGTGTCTAGGAGAGGTAGCTGTGGAATTTCTGACTGGGTTGTTCAACAGAATCTTAAATAGTGAGAAGATGCTTGAGGAATGGAGGAAAAGTGCTGGTGCCCATTTTTAAGAACAAAGGAGACATGCAGAGTTGGGGCAACTACAGAGGAATAAAGCTGATGAGCCACACAAGCTATGGGAAAGAGTAGTGGAAGCTAGACTGAGAGCAGAGGTGAACATTTGTGAGCAGCAGTATGGTTTCATGCCAAAAAAAGTGTACCACAGATACAGTATTTGCTTTGAGGATGTTGATAGAGAAGTACAGAGAAGGTCAGAAGGAGCTGCACTGTGTCTTGGTAGATTTGGAGAAGGCTTATGACAGGGTGCCCAGAGAGGAACTGTGGTTTTGTATGAGGAAGTCTGGAGTAGGAGAGAAGTATGTTCAAGCAGGGCAGGACATGTATGAGGACTGTAAGACAGTGGTGAGGTGTGCTGTAGGTGTGACTGAGGAGTTTAAAGTGGAAGTGGGACTACATCAGGGATCAGCTCTGTTCGCTATGGTAATGGACAGAATGACAGACGAGGTTAGACAGGAAACTCCATGGACTATGATGTCTGCAGATGACATTGCGATCTGTAGTGAGAGCGAGGAACAGGTGGAGGAGAAGCTAGAGGCGTGGAGGTTTGTTCTGCAAAGAACGAGTTGGAGCAAGTTGGAGTATCTGTGTGTGAATGGGAGGGACCCAAGTGGAAGAGTGAGGTTACAGGGAGAAGAGACCAAGAAGGTGGTGGAGTTTAAGTATTTAGGGTCAACAGTGCAGAGCAATGGAGAGTGTGGAAAAGAAGTGAAGAAGCGTGTGCAGGCAGGCTGGAACGGGTGGAGAAAAGTGTCAGGTGTAATGTGCGATAGAAGAGTTTCAGCTCAAATGAAAGGAAAGGTTTATAAAACTGGTGAGACCAGCGATGTTGTTTGGTCTGGAGAGACAGTGCCATCGAGGAAAAGACAGGAGGCAGAGCTGGAGGTGGCAGAGATGAAGATGCTGAGGTTCTCTTTGGGAGTGACCAGGATGGATAGAATAAGGAATGAGTACATCAGAGGGACAGCAAATGTAAGAGGCTTTGGAGATAAAGTCAGAGGCCAGACTGAGATGGTTTGGACATGTCCAAAGGAGAGAGAGTCAGTATATTGGCAGAAGGGTGCTGAGTTTCCAAACACCAGGCAGGAGGTCTAAAGGAAGACCAAAGAGGAGGTTTATGGGTGTAGTTAAAGAAGACATGAAGGTAGTTGGTGTGAGAGCAGAGGATGCTGAGGACAGGCTTAGATGGAGATAACTGATTTGCTGTGGCGACCCCTGAAGGGAAAAGCCGAAAGGAAAAGAAGAAGAAGCAATAATAAACAAAAAATAAATACCTGATCTGAGCACCTTTGCTTCTTCTGGGCGGTCTAGTTTGGTCACAAACTTAGATTAAGATTTATAGAGTAGAAGAAAGTCACAATTAAACTTTATTAATATAACTCATTTTTCACAGATTGAACATATGTATTTTTATCTTACCTGTGTATGTGTTAGGACAGCATTTGTGTGTGAATAATCGCTATTTGGAGTTGAATCCCTCCTGTGAGTTCTAATGCTAATTCTTACCAGCCGATCAAAGGGCTTTTGTATTGAAAGCTAGCATAAAACTGGCAAAGTCTCTCAAACCAAGTATGTATTGTATTTAAATAAATAATGTATGTAATTATTTTTGTTGTGTGTTTGGTTTACAGTAAATTCCAACTTGGATGCCAGTAAACAGTTTAAAGCACACTCAGCAAAGATGGAATACAAAACTGAATGTTAAACTTGTTCACAACATAGAAACGTGCGTACACACACTGCACTGTTCTGCACATTAATCATGTTTCTTCATTTATAATGTTTTTTATGATTGTGAGAATCCAAGAAATCACAATTTTTGATTAATTGCCCAGCCCTAACATTCAGTGGCAACTTGCAACCAGTTTATCTGGAAATTGCATTCATGCAATTATGCAAGTACTAGATGAATGCTCAATTGGAGTGCAATCCTGCCACCTAGTGGTGAATAAAAACAATACAGTTCAGCTAGTAATCGTTTGACAAAATAAGTCATTTATTTGTCTACTTTGAAGAGTTTTTAATTAGCCGACTAAAATGTCATATTCATTTTCACCCTTGAAAAGAATTTAAGGAGTAAACTACTAATTTCATTCTTGAGGTTACAGGTTCCCAGGAATGCTCTGATCCCCCTCACCAAGACCGATGAAAACAAACTTGACAGCCTCCTCAAAAGGCCCTATGTAACAGACCAACCCGAATGGCTAAAAGAGGTCAGCGAAAAAAAAGATCAACCAGTGTTTTATTGTTAAATGTGTGTGCTATAAGTGGTGGCCAACCTACAGATCAGGGGTCCATTTCACAAAGCATGTTCAACAAACACCGAGACTAACTGAACAGCAAGTTGGCATGCCCTGAGATAGGAAACTCTGCATTTTCGGTTCCAGGCCAGCTGATTTGAGGTAGTTATATCAACGCAGAGTAGTTTCACCTGGCGTTGCCACTACACTTAAAAGTCCACATTAATGGAGCTCCGATTCCTCGAGTCACCATGGCAACGGGGGAGCGCAGAACTGGGCGCCGCTCTCTGCTTCCACGTTGTTATGGTTTTTTTTACACATCTCAACTGAAAATCTTAATGCGATCACATGGCGAATTTGAACATGTCTTTGGGGGGGGGGGAGTGCAACACCGCAGCTGCTCCCCATAGAGGAAGGCGGCGTGGGTGAACGCTGCTGCTCGAGTCAATGCGTACATTTAAATGTTGTCCTTGGCAATCACAATAATATTACAGGGGAAACCTGTTGAATGCTAACTCATTAATTAATTTCATTTTGGTTCATTCCTGCGGGGGGAGAATCGCACTTGACTAAAGATTAAATATAAACGCATTATTCAAACGGTTATAAGATAAAACGGAGCACACAATATATGCTGTGATGTGAGCGCATGACTACGGCGCCGGTAATGTTGCAAATGTAAGGACGGATTAAGTTGTGCATGTAGATAATAGACTGTGATGTGAAACGGTACCATTCAAAAAATAACTAGGAAATACCATCATATCTATGCCCGGTCTGATAACAATCTTGAGATTAATATTTAATTCCCTGCGCAATAAAACGGCACCTTCATATATAGGGTCAATGTCAAAATGACATGCCGTGTACGTGACAAAAGTGGACTTTACACTATTGACTATAGACGTATTTACGCAAAAAAAAAAAACTCGCCGCAGCGGACTTTACGAATGAGGAAATGAATGCCGTGTGTGGCTGAAACGAGGCGGGGACAGAAAACCTCGAGGTTCATTGTGAAAAACCTGCAACCGACCAGGTTTGGTTCATGGAACATGTTACTACGGTAACTGACCGAGAGCTTAAATGACCTCTTTTTATGAAACGGAAAATGCAGCGTTTCCCACATTTCAGGGTTTCTCACTAAATCTTGAAAAATAGAATTATGTCCTTGTAAAGCTTAGACTTTTTACTTTGAGTTCCATATAGACATCCTTTTGTTGTGTACAGTAGGCCTTCTTTGCTATGGGTGAGGGTGTGTTTTTTTCATCTTTATGCTCATCCAATTCGCCACCCTCTGCTGTATATTGAACTAAGGATAACTTGTATAATCATTTGTTTTCGGTCATTAATTATTACGAAGTACATGTATATTAATGTATTGAGGACCTTCTTTGACATGTTACTCTAAGCCTGTTTTACTTTTTTTTTTGTAGATGAAGTTGATGCAGAAGAATAGATTCAAAGCTGAAATTCAGTCACTGGCAGCCATAGGTCCAGATTTCCTCACCAACATCTACCTGCCGAACAAACTGCGCTATGGGGGCTGGTTATGAGCGCAATGCTGCCATCTAGTGGGAGAAAAGACTTAATGACAAAATTGGTTGGAATCCACCCAGTATGAAACCCATTAGTTTGACCTTTACTGACAAGATTCCTTGTTTATTTCACTTGCATCGGTAATCACTAAAAAAACAACATTTTGTTTATTTATTTGTAGTATTATTATTATATGATCCATATCAGATTGGGAGCATCAGTGGGTGTGGTCGTATTTTTGGCACCTTCTGCAAGTAAAATTGGAGGTGATAAAAGTTCTGTCAAGATTTAAAGACAGGTGATGGTTAGTACTAGCATTTGTAAGTGGAAAAAAAAGCTGTTCAAGTTTCCGAGTTTCAAGATCTGATTTTTGTTTTTATACTTATGTTGAAAGTGCATGTATCGCTTTTCCGTTGTATTTTTATTTGAAATTGTATTATAATTATTTAAATTAAAATGTGTTATCTCAAACACAATGACAATTATAGTTGACAAACGACTGTCTCATTCATGAAGTCCACTTTTGTATGGTGAGTTCTGCATCTAAACGTCTGCTGGCAATTTACCTCCATGGATTAGAATAAGTACTTTTTTATTTATTTGTTTTACTTGTTGGCAACACCATACAGCTGTAGTAAGTCTTTGAGAAACCTTCCCCTTTCTGCTTGTCACAGCCAGCTGACTTGCTGCTGACTAAATGCTAGTGGTTAAAGCATCCTCTCCATTCGTGTCAGTCTTGGATGAGAGAGGTGTAGGCCATGGCTTTTTCCGTCAATTAAATAAAAGTGGACTGTGATGTTCTCAGCTAACAAATGGAAGTGGGCCACAATGGGGATAAATTAGAGTAATATCTGAGAGTTAAATATGTATTGTGTTTTTATCTAGCTGTTCATGTCATTAACTCCCACAGTGAATTATTATGTCATTAATTCATTCATTAATTATGTCATTAGTCCATTGAAATGCATGTTTTCATCCGATTCCAAGTGTGAAGTAATGTTAACTCCAGGTCACGCTATACCCGGTGCTGGCGAGGAAATTATCTCCAAGTGTCCTTTTTTGGCTTTACAGATAGTATAGACAGACGATAAAATAGTGAGGGAGGCCAACATGGATTTATAGCAGGATGTCACACTTCAAACTTGGTGAGTTGTACAAACCCTCGACTGTTATTGCACTGCAAATTTGATGTTTGTTTTTTCATTTGATGTGTTCAGTTGTGTTTTGCACTTCAGGGTCACCATACTTTGTAACATATATTATTCTCATTGCACAGCATCAATTAAGAATTATTTTGTTTAAGTTTAAGTTAAGTTTGAACTTAATTTCACTTGCCATGTGAAAATACAGGAGAAGGAAAATTGCATTGACTCAATTTGGGTAATTTGACTCTGCAGAATTAATTGAACACGATATGGACAAATCTGTCAAATAACAACTGCTCTAGTCTGCACACATATTAACTCCAAAAATGTTAAAATTAGTAGAGTTGAAATAAAAAATGAACCCTAAAATGTTAACACTCCAATTTTTACTGTGTGGATAAGTTGCCTATGTTAAACCATGGGACGTCAATGTTTTGAGGTCACTGAGGGCTTCCTTGTTTGGATGTGTAACTTGAGGCAAGACCCCCAAAAACCACAAACCACACATACAATATATTAGCCTGGCAATGGACAGGCGTCCATAGACAGCAATTTGGCACCGGCCGAAAACAGGCCGACGAATCAAATTTGTCTATTTTGTGACGTCGCCTTTGTAAGCAACGTCACGCTGTTCGAATATCAAAACATGACAACTCATGACAACATGAATCGTCTTTCCCGCAATGACATAAGTCATTCACTACTGTCTCTCTTCAGCTAGTAGCCATGTTGGATTTTTACTATGTCTCCGCAAATACAAACAAAGACTTCAACAAGTCTCCTTTCTGAAATCATGTCCACTCTTCGCTCATTGGTTAATTCCACTGTCTGTTAGGTCAGGTTTGCCCCGCCTCAGAAATGCGACTGATAGGGCGGTTGGCCAGTCTAGATTTCCAGGCTAACAATATACTAGTATACAGCATGTGCAAGCTGTCAGATTTTGCACATTATAGTAACCCAGCACCATTTATTATCCAAATTAAAATATACAGTAAATAATACTAACCCTGACAGCCTGATAATATAAATTTAACTAACTCATTAATACTTTTACACAAGGAAAAAAATGAACCCAGAAAATGTCTGTACAGTATTTGAAACAGCGGTGTTAGTAAGTTTATCTTCCGTCACAATGATGTCAGCCACTTGCAAGACCTTTTGGAGAGGTCTGACCCTTTGCCCATTGCTGGCTTCATTTTCACCACTTCACTGCCTCCAATGTTACTGGCAGGGGCCATGGACTCTATCAGGGTTCTTAAAAGTGAGGAGGGCCGGGTGCTCAGGAGGGAAAAAACGAGAAGTGTCAAGCTGCTCCGACAAATTCCGATGGATTCGGGCCTTCCCGTAGTCCACTGCCCAAGCCACATCATTCCTGTGCAGGTATGATGAAGAAATCGTTGCAAATGTTCAACAAATTGCAAATTGTTAGCCCAGTCTTCAATCTTTTGGTGATCAGTTCTAAATCCTTTCCAGAGTTCCACCGACTGCACTGTCAGGGGCTATTGTTTGTTTTGTCAAAGCAAAAACACATGATTTTTAAAAGTACTGGTATATCTGTCTCGGGATACAACACAATTTTTAACCAATTTTTCTAATTAAAATTCTTTGTTTCTGAAGAATGACACTGTCTTGCATAATTTACTCATGAATAAATATAATAATGGAAAGCTTTGCATTAGCATATACAAAGGAAATGTCTCCCATCACTCAATCCAATGTTTGAAATGTGACACTTGGCTGTACAGGTGGCTGAAGAATAATGACATCATGATGTCCCGTTACAACATTTATGTCCAGGCGATCAACTGCTCCACAGTGGCTAAAGGGGAGCAATTTCTTCGCATTGCCCCCACGCCACACCACACGCCTAAGACGATGTATTACTTAGTTGGTATGTGCACAAGCAATTGTGTACATATTAATTTTTGCTTATTTAGTATGTACTGTACTAAAATTAGGATGTTTGTCAACTAAAGAAATTAATACTGTAATACTTAATGTTTAATACCGTACTACTAATATACTCTACTTGGTGTCTCCACAGACTGATAAAAACTTGGAAAAAAGTGGGCTTGGAGTTGCGTCCATACTCATCAGTGGAGTGTGACTTTTGTCAGCAGCCTCTCCATTTTGGTCTGATGAGTGAGCGGGAGAAGTCCTACTTCAATGGTCTCAGTCACACCATCTTGACTGTGGGCTAGATCAGTGCTTCCCAATCTTTAAAGGTCTTGTCGTCTCGTCCAATAGCGTCATTGTGCTTTTTGTCAGAACGTGAGTACCCCCTCGTTTATACATGTTGCTGATTGATCAAAAGTAGAATGTAGCACAACTGATTACAGGTATATGAACATACTTTTGGTTCATCGCTGTAATCTAATCTGTAACATTTCATTCTCGGGCATTTTCTTTTTTGTAACTCCAAATAAACAAAAATAAATGTTGCCTTGAAAATAAATTTATTGTACAAATGAAAAATAAAATATCTATGTAATCAAAATAAATAAAACATCTGCATATGACTCATAACATTTACCACAAAAAAATGGAGAGTCCCCTTTAAACAGACATCTTTAAATGTCAAACAACGCTATGGCCGGTTTTACTTTCCTTTCATCATCAGTCATCTGAGCCTTAATGAAGCAAAGTACTGCATACTTAAATCTGTATTAAATGTTTCATGATCGCGGCGTGGATGCTCAGCTCATTGCGAGTTAATACCACATGACACAACTCAGCCAATCAAATCTCAGTAAACATTGCAAGCCGGAAGACTCGTCAAAAGGGAGGAGATCCTCTAGGGGTGGTGGTGTGAGGCGAGTGATGGACAGAAAGAGAAAATGCGTGAGGAAGAAAGAAGATAACGGTAGACAACAGTAAACAATGAAAGCAGACGGAAATGCGAGGGGCGGGAGAATCTCAGACCGAAGCAGGAAGATTGAGTGAAAGGCAGGAAATGAAGGGCACTCAAACGAGAAAATGGACAGCAACAATATGTTGATTATTTCCACTGCACGCACAAAACCAGTGTGACTTGTTCCTTCAGAGATTGTAGCACTCATTGAACATTTAAAAGTTACGAGTATGCCCAACGGCTACTGTGTACCGTCGCTCCCAGGCGGTTCATTCATAAACGCATTTCCAGACATCCTTGATTTCACCACACGGGGGCAAAGTGTGTCTCCGTGTTCAACCGTGACACGAGCGCCTCTTTCTGCTGATGACTCATACTCTTGTATGCGGTACGCCGGTGCAGTAGAGGCTTTCATGATGAACCACTAGATGGTATCAACAACGAACAGGATATTGCATTTCCTCTTGACATAACGCAGGAATCGCATAAATCAGCAAATATGCCCACATTGCGTTGTGCTGCATGTGCAGCACATATGCACACTTGATATAGATTTTAAACAGTACGGTGTGCAGTTGAAATGTTAACGCGAAATTATTAAGGGGCCAATAATTCTGATATTATATTTGGTTATGTGGGTTGTAGAGTAGCAGGGTAAACCAGTATAGTAAAGAGCTGTTCAGATCTAGCCCACTTCAAGGGAGGCGAAACTCTCCTCCCATTTCTGTGTCATCTCTGGATCCAGTCTGTGGCTGCGATCAGGCGTGGGTCAACATTATATTAATATTAATACATAAAAAATATATAAAAAAAATACATGAGAAATAACACGTGGAAATGAATGCTTTGGATTTAAAATAATTATATCGCTCTGTTATCACACATTTACTCTCTTACTTGTAGGAGAGAGTAAAAATTAGAAAATATAAATATAAAAGATGAAATTTATCTGAAATCTTTCTATTTGTCATTACTCCCGATTAAAAAAAACAATAAATCTGATTTAAAATAACCCTTTTGTCATCCTAAACACTAGACTATGCCATGACGCCAACAAAAGTACTTTTATAGAGATCTGGTGTTGCAATTCAAAATAAAAGTCCTATGAAATCAGCAAATTTGACTGTCATTATATTAAATGTCATCCCTTAGTTATCCCAAAAGCAGCCCAGTCATGGGGGGACATTAGACCATCCCCAGACTCCACCCTGGATGTTTCATACAGGTCTAGTGTTGCATTTCAAAATAATATTCATATGAAAGATGCATGTTTGGCTGCCATTACCCTTGATTTCAAACAACGACGTAATCTGAAGGAGGTTACTGACTCTAAGGTAGTAAGAGAGAGTGTACCTTGACAGTATAGGATGGTGGCGTGTAAGACAACCATGTTGGTTGGTGAGGAAGATTAAGAAGACAAATGCAGAGCAGAGAATTATGTGGTGAAAGCTCTGAAAGAAAGAATGTCGTGCAACTTTTCGAGAAGGTTAGACATTCTCTTGGTGGGCAGGAAAAGCTTCCGGAAGACTGGACTGCTACAGCTAAGATGATCAGAGAGACTTTAGGGAGTACTTCAAATGTCTTCTCAAAAGGGAAAGGGCTGACCTTTTGAGAATATTTGTGTACAGATGGAGGTAAGGGGATTTCATCTGAAGGACAGGGGGGGAAATGGGTGTTGGGATTGCCCATAAGGGGAAAAAATGTGAAGTATAATTATCTTTATTGAACCACTTTTGGTTGAGGCCTGGAAGGGTCTGGTGCACCCCAGTATTTGTCTACTTGTCTGGTCTTGTGATACATGAAATTATATATATTTTATATTATATGTATTTGTTTAAATAATGTTTTAAAATCTGGTGTATTGACAGTGAAATATGAAGCTTTCAGGGGACTTGTACCTGGGAATACAATATCAGATCTGTATATGCAGAAGTGGACTGGTCTTGCAATACATAAGCATTTTATTATTATTATTATTATTATGGGTTACAAAAGTGAAATATGCAGGTTTTAGGGGACTATTTTAAAATACAACATCAGATCTGTATGAAACCGTTGTTGGAGTTTTGGGATGGTCTATTGTTCTCCAGAAGTATATTGATCTTGCAATAGTTAATGGGTTGTTTAAAAAGTTAAAGTATATTTGCTGTCAGATATGCAGATTCAAAATATGCTTTTCTATTTATTTATGAGGAAACGGGAGAAAGCGAAGTCAATTTGCTGCTCCTTTCAGTTTGTCCAATGAAGTGTTGCAACAGCAAATCACTCGCATGATTTGCTTGAGGTAAGAAACAGTCATCAAATTAATAAAATGTTCCAATTTCTTTTAACTTGTGTAACATATTATCTTACAAATTAAAGGCAATGTTAAAAATTCAACTATTTTTGTAAGCATATGTATATCGTCAACAGAGGAAGGCTTCATAAAAAAAAAATCTCTCCTAGGGCGCCACATTGGCAGGCCCTGTTTGACTACTTGGTCTTTATAAGCAGAGGCTGGTCTGACGGCAGTCCGCTGTGCATGTGCACATGACAGGAGTGTTGGCGGGGGCTTTGCACGAAAGCTCTCAGATGCAGAACTTGACACGCAAAACCTGGACATCTGTGAACCGAAGACGCCTCCTCTCTCACACTCGAATTATCAAGCAGGCACATTTTGGAGAGCATTATGTAACCCAAGTGCTAGTGTAAGTGGAGCAGTCAGGTGACCACCGCTATTATGCAGCGTTCATTTTAAATTCACTCTGAGCGTACTGATGTAGTTAAATGAATGCAGTAATTGTATAGGTCACGTGGGACAGATGTGATTGACAAGGTCCCTCATATCACCCACATAAAAGCCACAAAATGTACGGCTGATGCGAAGAGTTCGCCATTATACTTTCCCATCCTTCAATATTTGCTGCTGAAAAAAAAAAAAAGTCACATTTATTGTATTGGAGTTCAGCTAGAACAGTGATTATGTGGGGGCGTATGCAGATCCACAGGCATGGTGTGTTTAGCACATGCTGCTATAAGTGATGGAGGCAGGTGCATACGCAGTGGTCGTGGGATGATGTGGAAAGCAATGTGCTTGTTGCTGGATCAGCGTGCTGTGGTTAGAATGTGTGCAGGTTTAGCTGTATTCCTCATTCTGTGTTAATCCTGATGCTCTGCACATCTGCTCCCCCCACCCCCCACTCACGTGTGGAAGCAGATGAGCTGCATGCTTGCCTTGCCTCTGCACGCATCTCGCCGCCCCCTGCCTCATCCCTCATATTCATCCTCATTCACCACCAAGCCCTCTTGCACGATTGTATGCATCAATAGTTAACCATAGGAGTGATGTTGACAAACATCACTGGGCACAGCAATAAAAAAACAACAACAACAACAACAACAACAAATGAAGCGAAAATAAGCGTCTGATATACTTCTAACGAATTGGGGTATGCGGCATGGAAAAAGTCCTGTTTTTTGCTCTATGTCCAGTTCTGATCATCTCACATGGCCATGTCCATGCAAATCTGTTTGAGTCACAACAGTATTTATAAGATCACTTCTCACTGGCCTCTGCTTTTCCCAAACTTTGGGTCAGTTTTATTGGATTGTCATGTCAGAATAAAATCGTGGAAGCCTTTTTTTATTTGTTTTGTTTTTTACTAATTGTGAAGTAGGCAACACATTTTCTTATCATTGCCTGTATTGCCTGTAACATTATGACCCCCCCACCCCCACCCCACCCCCCCAAAAAAGGTTCCTACTCTTCTAAACACTTAAATAAATGTAACTTCTAAAATACAATATAAGGAATAAATACTAAGATGCTGATTATAGGCTGCATTCATATTCACACTGCACTCTTGCAGCACCCGTGGGTGTGTTCGGAAATTCACTCAGAGCGCTTTGCCTCACTCAGACTGTTCGGGAACTCAAAACATTGTTCAAATGTGATGTTCAGTTATTCACCGTGCCACAAAATAAGGAGCCCAGCGCAGGCAGTTAAAGGTGCTTTGTGGAGTTTGTCACTTTTTTTTTTTACTCTCGACTGCCATCTCTGGCTTAAGCATATCTGCAACCACTGTGTCACAGTGCACCAAACCATATATGACTTCATTATTAAGCCACATTGTTTTCTTCTTGGTTGCGTGTGTGTGTGCATGTGTTTTTTCATACTGATTCCTTTCAATTTTTTCATTCATTTAGATTATGCCGTCACATTGTGTTGCTGTTATTTGTTTGAAGCAACGGAAGGATGGCATGAGGCTGTTTTGGTTCCCAAGAGAGCAGGAACAGCATTTGCTACAAGTGGTGTAAAAGGTCACAAAAATCCCGGTTCCGATCGAATCACAGATTTGAGTAATAGATCGGATAGTTTTCGGATCAGCAAAAAAAAAAAACATAAATAGTACTTTGTATTTATTTTGTAAAGAGCTTTTTCAATTAAATTAAAAAAAAAAATCTAAATGTCTAATATAGCTGTGTAGGATTTAAAAACACAACTTTCAAGTGCACTATGAGGCAGAAAACATTCTTATTTTTAAATGGTTCAAGTGTAAAATAACAAAGTAATAATGGCTTAAAGTTAGGTTTTTATAATCTAAACAGCTAAGTTTGACATTTTGAGTTGAATGTTTTTCTTATGTTTTTTAATGGGCAAATGTGTTTTATAAAATAAATGAAGACAAAGTTCTATTTATCTTCTTTTTTTATATAATGAAAAGACCTCAACGTGCAATTTAAGGCACATTCCCTTCCTTTAAACATGGAGAGTGAATTACAAACTAGCCTTGGTCCAGAATATTGAAAAATAATTCAAGTAAGCTGTCAAACTTACCAGCCGGCAGCCCGACACTTGTGCACATTGGTCTTGCTAACAGCCAGCCGCTAGCCACTTACGCCCAATTTACACTGACCGCGGAACGCACACGGTGCGTTTTCTGTACGGCCGCCGCAAGGAATAAAAAGCATTCGAGTTTGCGTGTCAATTCACACCAGCTGCAGTGCATTGCGGTGCGGTAGGAATGCGGTGCTGCAGAAGGTGTTCGCAAGCGTTCTATTTTTTTCGGACGCCGGATGCGAAACGCTTGTGGATTTTCATGAAGCTGAAGAAATTACACAAGCCGGACAGGAAGTCGAGCGTCGGCATCAAGGTAGCTCCGGTATATTTCAAAATAAAACCATTTGCGAACTTTTTTTTTTGCGGAGGGAAGCTAACTAACTACATAGCATGACATGAGTCGGACATTTAACACAAAAAACGAGCTCGGATTAAATTAAACGTGACAAAATAACACTATTTAAACACAAAACATACTTACCCGTGGTAGAAGAGCCATGGTAGAAGTCACAGAAATAATGTCCAAAAGCATATCGATGTGAAAACAGGCAAGTGTAACTATTGTTTACCAATAGGACTCTATAAACACGGTTGTTATCGCGTAAACTCAACTCTCCAATGTGAACTCCTGTGATCTTGTGGTCTGGCGGGTGCAGATTTCCGGACACGGACAGCTGACGCAACGCAGTCAGTGTAAATTGCAGTCCGTGCGGCGGTCGTACGGAAAACGCACTGCGGCCGTTCCGCAGTCAGTGTAAATTGGGCGTTACGTCGGAGACTTCTGCTGTTTCATACAATGACGGCGTAATTAATTAGCGGTTTCTTAGCGTCCTAAATTAGCAATTGAACATGTGTTCGGGATAGTGTTGTGTTGATGTTGATCGCAACTACAAAGTCAATCAAAGAAACGACAAAAAGGGAAGTCAAGCTAGCCATCACGCCACGACGTGGGCGAACTTCAAAGTAAAAATGTACTAAGGCTATTTGCATTGCCGACAATGTATTACTGTATTTGTTAAACTTTATTTTGAAGTAAGGCTTACCGTGTTACGTTGAGAATGTTTCAGCTTCCTTGACATGCCATGTGAGAATGTTATCGACTGTGAATGCGCACTTGGTTTTGTTTTGGATTTTTTTCCCCCCACCAACCAATACATGGATTGGGCGTGACTCGAACCGTGGGCCCTGATCCGAACCGTCCACGGATCAACAACGAAACGTTGCACCACTACCTTCTACCAATCAAAAGACATTCAGAAAAAAAAAAGAAACATCACCTGTGATGCCACTCCCTTGATGCTGCTGGCATGCCAGTGTTACCCGTCAGCCAGACGGAAGGTGGACGGCCCTAATTGGGCGGTAATCTGGACAGGAGCTTTCCAGAATGAACTCAATTTGTGTGAGCGGCTGGGGCAGCAAATACGGACCCAATCCAACACAGCAAGTGCGGGTCGCTTCGCCCGGCGCTTCTCATCAAACTGCTGCCTCATGTGCTACTGTTTAGCTGCTAGCCCGTTAGCCGGAGAGGGCACCAATGCTGGAGTGGCCCTAATTGGAGGATGGGGGCGGTCAAGGGGAAGCTGCAACTCACGGCCCAGCATGAGGAGAACTGAGGAGGCTCCGGTTGTAGCATGTGGCGTCGCTCTGTAGTGTAACAAAGTTCCCTGTAGTGCCGCAGAGAAGGGAAGGCTGCCAGCAAGATGTGCTCTCAGTCCATTTTTGAGAGTTTGGTTAAACCTCTCCACACCACCGTTGGCTTGGGGTGATACAAGGTGGTTCTGATTATTCCCCTCCCCTTTATGAAAGCAGCAAAGTCAGCTGAAATGAATTGGGGCCCATTATCGGTCGTAACAACATTGGGTACACCCCAACGTGCAAACAGTGACGACAGGAAGTCCGTGACGACTTTAGTGGTGACTGACCCGGCAGGCAGCACCTCGGGCCACTTGGAGTGGAGGTCATACGCCACCAAGAGGAATCGCTGGTGTTGAGGCACAGTACGCAGCTCACCACAAATGTCCACCTGGATACGAGTCAAGGGGCTGGCAGGCAATGCCAGCGGTTAAAGAGGAGGAGGAGGTGATTTGCCGGTTTTGCCACTGGCGAGGCACGCTGTTCAGTCCTTGACCATGGCTTCCACATCACTGCCTGGCCACTAGGCTAGGCCCCCTGCAGCGTTGCTTCACCGTCACAATACCCAGGTGTCCCTCGTGAACCATGGTTAAGATGCGGGGCCTCAAGGAGAATGGGACCACAGTGCAACGGCCCCAAGCCACACAGACATCATTCCAACATGAAAGCTCACCTTTAACCCGATGGAAAGGCGCTATCTCCTCTGACACCTTTGCAGGCCAGCCCTCCCGAATGAAGGTGTGGAGCTGGGTCAGCGTAGGGTCTTCTGCAGATGCTGCCTAAAGGTCATGCAGCAAGACGACAGCTTGGAGGGGTGTGTGTAGCATGAGGATGAGACCCTGTTCCAAGGTGTCATGGTTGGTGTCCGGCGCAGAACCGGGTGTAGCACGGGAGTGCAAGTCCGCCACCACATTTTCCCTGCCAGGTGTGAACTGAGTGGCGAAATCATACACTTGCAGTCTTTCAGTCCACTGGTACAGCCGCAGCGGTTTGTGTCCCGACACAGTCCGTACAGGTACATGTGCCACCTTTCACATGCCCAAACAAAAGCCAGGGCCTCTCTCTCCCCGACCGAGTACTTCTGCTAAGCAGAAGTGACTGACCTTGATGCAAAGGGTGCTCAGTCCCCTGATGAAGTTGGGACAGCAGAGCCCCTGCTGCGGCGTTGGAGGCATCACAAATCACGAATGTGGGGCTTTGCAGGTCAAAATGAGCGAGTACTAGCGGTGAGGGGAGTTGTGTTTTGAGCTGCCGGATGGCAGCCGAGCATACTAGTGTCCAGGACGAAGAGTCGCCCTGGTTCAGGAGGGCACACAGAGATGCGGTGGTATCGGAGTAGTTGGGAAGGAAGTGCAAATAGAAGGCCGTCATCCCCAGAAAGGTGAACAGCTGTGCAGCGCATGAGGGCTTGTCAAGCAATACAGCGTCAAAATTCGAATGTAGTGGACTAAGACCATCAGCAGTCAGGCGAAATCCTACAAAACTCAATAGCAGGTGCTGCGAAGATGCTGCTACAGCGGAATAAAATGTTCGGTTCTGTACAATCACACTCAAACTCCTCACTTTGCTTCTCTTTCGTATTCTAATATGAATAGTAGCATTTGGGGTTATCATCAACATGTTAGCCAAAAGGAGTTGTCTGTTAGCTTTGTTGCTACTGAATGAGCACACTTGGCAACTCTGAAGATGATAAAGATCACGCCTGACTTGTGTCACTACATTTTATTTTAAGATAGCTTTTAGTATTACACAAATAAGATGTTTACAAGAGTGATGTATTTCGCTTTCGTGTACTATGAGACTGCTTCAATTAAACATTCAAAACGGAGCAACCAACTTACTGACAGATCGTCATCCCCAACTTCAGAGTGAAGACGAACCCTTAGTCCAATGACATCACACACACACAGGGTAAAAAAAGGGGGCGTCGCCAGTCAGTTGTTACGGCTTGTGAAAGCCAAGAAAATATCCCATTTTTACAAAGCCTTTTCAGCACTTTTTTGACCAAAGTTATCATTGGAATCATTTTATATTTGTACTTTTTCTTAAAAATGCTTTTAGGGTGATTTTATCGCATCACCCGCCTTAGAAGGATGAAAAATAAATAGCAAAGTAAGCCTGCAATAGTTAAAGTTATGGTCACAAATGTCAATTTGCGATAGAGTGAAGCTGTGATAACTGGACTGCGATGTAGGACGCTGGACACTTATTCTAATTAATTGTTAATTCTATTCACTATTACAGTGTTAATGTAGTATGCCACTGTAATGCAGTGAGTACTGGTTATTATTAACATAACTTAAACAACTAATGTATTATAGTTGCAGCTGTGGTCATCGCTCTTCTCTATTAAATTTATTTACAAAATAAATAATTGAATAGACCAAAACGATTTGGTTTTGTAGAAAAAATAACTTGCACAAAAAATATTTCAGAGTGGGCTGAGCCACACTTATACGTTTCAACTCCCTCCGACTTCTCATTTTTCAGACCTCTTGCACACATTTGAATTATTTTGCTGCCTAAGAACAAGTTACTTGCTCGTGCTACGTTTACTGTTGATATTTGCAAACAGATTTTTGATGACTGGCTTAGCTTGCAATTGTGTTAACTTCAGGAATTATGTGAATATGTGCCCTTAAATTTGTGTTGGACATCTAAGTTGTTGACAGGAATAACAGGTAGAAATCTGTGACCGAGTATAAAATGTGATCAGTGGAGTGAACTTCATATTTGGAAAATTATTTGGGAATGTAAAAGCACAATGTGTCAGCGCTTGAATTTTGCAACAATGTTGTAAGGGCAGAGAAAACAGCCAAGGCCAAAGAATCTTAATCTGGAGAAGAAGAAGAAAGTCTTCTTCTGTATGCATTTTATTTTCATAAGAAATTTAAATGGGTCCTACAGAAGTATGTATGGCCATGGGGCTGTTCATGTACAAACCTCTGCCCCCGCCTCCGCCATTGACTCCAGTAGCATGCTTTTAATTCATTGCCACTGAATTATCAGATGGTTCGTGGGCAGCCTTATGTGGTCACGAAAGTAGCTTCACTATACTGAAAAGCTTTGATGTTGAAAACTGTTGTTAAACCATGCACATTAACAGGAAATGTAGTTAAACTAGTAATGCCACTGCTTGTAATGCCGCTCCTAGCCAGCACTGACTACGTTTACATGCAGTCAATAACTGTTTCAAAACCTGAATATTGCCAACTTTCGGGTTTTTAAAGGCTATGTAGACATGCACATAACCCTAAATACTATATGCTCTTATTTGAGCATTTTTAAAAACCCGAATAAGACCCCTGGGTTACACCTTTTCAAACACAAATACGTGGTCATATAAACGCATAACGGGTACCTATGGCACATTCAGCGGCCCTGTAACACTGAGTTTTGACCCCCCTGTATGTCACTACGTATGTGCAAATTGTGTGAACTAAACTTCTCAGTAAAGAACATAACACAGATGCATGCAAATTAATCAATCGTTAAGACACTTAAATAATCAGAGAACATATTTCTCTTAAAGAATAAATTACATGGCGGCCTTTTCAGCATTAGTTGTTTTTTGTCATCGGTGCTTCACAACAGGATGTTTAAGAATCGGAGAAGGCGTTTCCCATCAGTCTTTGTTGCAATTACCATTAACACTTGCCACTGTGTTTAATCTGTTATTTTGTACACACAAGGTGTTACAGTGGTGTTGTTTCTAGTTGTGTATCAAAAAGTGGCTACCTGTGGTAATTAATTTCTTGTGACTTTTGATGAGACAATTAGTAGCAAAGATAATGCAGTCAGTGCTATATACTGTATATTTTAATGGCTTACTTAAAAAAAATCCATATGGAAATGTAGTTGTAACAACAAGGTGATAACATGGTTAGAGTAACCAGTTCGCTTCATGAGCCTGAATAGCGGCCCCAGCCCATAAAGCAGACTGGCCCACCGGGAATTCTCCCGGTGCTGAAGATTAGCCACTCCGGGCCTGAACATAGACAATATTGTAATGATGCAAGGTTAAAGGTGAGGTCTTTAGTTTTCACTCATAAATAAACACTTCTTAAACACTAGATCTATGTACATGTAATCCTTCTCAATGAACACCTCTAGGCTTCTGTTAATGTGTGGTGGTGGATGATGACAAAATCACCACCCCAGCCTGTATTTTGCCATTTTGTTGTGTTTTGCCTTAAGAGGGACGTTTGTGGGCGGAAAGTCTATGTTTACCCCTCCAGCCAATCACAGAGCTGGGGGCGTGTCGCTGAAGGCAGGCACAATGTTGACAAGAAGAGTCGGGGTTGAGCCATGGGAGGAGTCCATTTTTAATTGGTTGTTTACAAACACAAATGGTTGTAGACAAAACTAAAGACCCCACCTTTAAGTCTTTTGAAATGTTGGCTAATTTAATCAAATGTAATAGGCAAAAGCAGTCTGCCAGACTAGTTAATGTCCGCTTGATTTGATTGCATGTGCTAACATTAGTGGTAGCCCATTTTAACTCATTCACTGCCATTGACGGCTATAGACGTCAACAAGAGTATGAAAACTTAGAAACAATTTATTTTTATTGTACATTTAGAAAATATATAAAATTTGTGATTAATCGTGAGTTAACTAGTGAAGTCATGGGATTAATTATGAAAAATTCCTAATTTTTTAATAATCTTTTCTTCTTTTTTATATTAAAAAAATAATTTTATTATTATTATTTTTTTAATAATCTTTTTTTTTTTAAGAAAAGATCATTAAAAATTAAGGGTGTCAGGCGATTTGAATTTTTTATCATAATTAATAGCATGACTTCACTAGTTAACTCACGATTAATCACACATTTTATCTGTTCTAAACGTACAATAATAATAAAAAATCTAGGTTTGTTAACAAAAGTGGGAAAATGTTAAACTAATAGAAATAGTTAAAATTAATTTTTGACCTCTACAGCCGTCAATGGCAGTAAATGAGTTAATAACCGTCCATTATACATTGTTGATAAATGTTGCATACTTCTCTCTCTACTTTTTCTCTATAGTTCAAAATGAAGAGACACATGAACTACAATACAGTATTGTCTACTGCATTGTTTGACTGTATTTTTATTGGCCTAATTTGTTACTTGTATATTAATTAGTTGCGTTTTTATTGAAGTTAGTATTCCAAAGTTTGAACCAGGGACTATGACCGCAAATTAGCTGAAGCTTGAGGGTGCAGGCAAGCGGGTGTAATAGATGGATCATGGATAGATAGATGGATGAATGGATGTGCACCATGCTTAGAAAAAGGTCACGTGTCAAGCCGAGAACAGGCTACTGGCAAGTGAAAAACAAAAGTAGAAATTTCATATCACATCACAAATTAACGGGTGACGTAAAGGAGAAAATAGTTTGAAGGTGATTAAGAAATTATCGATTGTTACCTAACTTTTCCTGCTATACGACTTTAAGTTATCGTGAGCAAACTCCTCCCTCCTGAGTTGCTCTGCTGTCATGCATCGGAATGACAAAACCCGAGTGCGGTATGATGCGGAGGAGCTGAAGTTGACAAACATATTTGTTTTGCCTTGAAAAAACGCACGTTTCAAAGGTGGATACGGTACACGTCAACCCGGACTCGCCTAGCCGTCGGTGCATCAGTGGAAGGCTCACTCTCCCCGCTTGATGGGAAGAGCGAAGCGGAAAAAAAGGGGAAACGCTCTCCGCTCAGCTCATGCGCCAAGCCGAACGCACGTCTCGGGGCTCCTAGTTTACGAGTAAAATGTAGTGTGTCGCCGCAGGCAAATCGGAGCATGTAGAAAGAAAGCCACCCAAGCTCGACACCAAGCGCGATATGTCTAATGTGACGGCGAATAAGAGCGTGGAATGGCTGCAAGTGGAGTTGGAATCGGGCGCCACTTCTGTGCTCCTGCTCGACTGTCGCGCACACGAGCTGTACGAGTCGTCTCACATCGAGGGCGCCATCAGCGTGGCCATCCCGGGCCTGATGCTCCGCAGGTTCAAGAAGGGCAACATCCCCATACGGACCATCATTCCCAACCACGAGGACAAAAAGAATTTCACGCGGCGATGTCAAACGGATACGGTGGTCCTGTACGACGAAAGCACCGTCAGCTGGCCGGACAGCGGAGCCCCGTCGTCCGTTTTGGGGTTACTTCTTCAAAAACTGTGGGAGGATGGCTGCAAAGCGTATTACCTGGAAGGTATGTGTCGAAATAAGTTACTTTGAGCGTGTGCTAACATGTCGCTAACTCGAGCTGGTGTTAACTAATGTAAACTTGAAGAGGTAAACACGCTTATGTCACTCATATCAATCTGAACTAAAAGTAGTAGTAGTAGTAGTGGTAGTAATTCGTCATTAAGGTGAGGGTAATTGTTTTGGTGCTTGTTCTGTTCGAAGAGACGCCAAAAGTTTTACTGCACGTTTAAAACGTTTTTTTTAAGCCGACTGCTGTTTTTATTTTATTTTAAATGTGTATTGTTTGTGGTCCTATTGGTCCCCTCAAAATACGCCCAAAGTTTACTGTGTCCTTGTTTGTAGGCTCCAACGTATTTAGTGTGCCATTGAGATTCTCAATTAAAATTCCAAAATGGCTACGCTGTGTTTTGCTGTGCTGGAGCAAGCATGCATTTCATGAATGGTCTGTTAGGGTAACCGGATCTACTTGTGTGCTACGTCACTTAACTCCGATGCCGCTGCAATCTTCACTGAAATACATTGTTGTTGTTGTTGTTTTTATTCTCTAAACCAGGAAGCTGATTTTTCTCATGTGTGTTGTTTTGGCTCTCCTCCAGGTGGCTTTGTAAAATTCCACACTGAGTACCCAGAACACTGTGAGACGCTCCTCGACAGCTCCTGTCCTAGCTCCTCTCCTCCGCTCTCCTTTCTGGGGTTTGGAAATTTGCGGATCAGCTCAGACTGTTCTGATGGGGAATCTGACCGAGAACCCAGCAGCGCCACAGAGTCGGAGGAGAGCCCCCTCCCCAGCAATCAGCCTGCCTTCCCGGTCCAGATCCTTCCTTACCTTTACCTGGGCTGTGCCAAAGACTCAACCAACCTGGATGTGCTGGGCCAATACAACATCAAGTACATCCTGAACGTCACACCCAATCTCCCCAACATGTTTGAACATGACGGACGCTTCAGGTACAAACAGATCCCCATTTCGGACCACTGGAGTCAAAATCTGTCCCAGTTCTTCCCAGAGGCAATATCATTTATAGGTAAGTGTGCATATGCCACCTACTCCCGCCTCCAATTGAGTGTTTTCCTTTTGTTTGTTATCACAATGACGTGCTGTTTGTAGTGTTACATTTAATTAAACTGGATAGACCTCAGTGTTTTTAAATCATGATGTTTGATACCACTCAGTACTCTTGAGTTGTCACCGATCCCAAGCACCGATACCACTAATACTTTCGCCACATAAAATGAAAAAACAATGACAGATATTTTTAAAGAAAGACCTATATAATTCCCAATAAAAAAATCCCTAATTGCATCTAATTAATGGCAATTTATTTATTTATTTCCAATCTTTTTTTCAATTTGTTCATAAAATACACATTTTGTAACACACGATGAAATGAATTTAAAAACATAAATACATCTTAATTAATAATCCAGTGGCCAGAAAAAGTCCCAATCAAAATATATGCTTGTAAATTTTAATCTGCATCTTTCACACTTGTACGCCTTTAGTTCCTGGTCATAAAAAGGCCACGAGGCTTATCGGCCCGATACCGATATCTGGTATCAGTACTCTCCCTTCTCTATTTTTAATCATAAATGTCTCATGTAAAACATGACTTTTCATCAGCTCTTGTAATTCCCACATGGTTGTTTATACTTTGCATAATTAATTGATTTGAATTTTTCAGAGTGGAATCTAGGGTATAAACTTGATTCCAAATTTGCTACAGGTCCATTGTGTTCAAATTGTGTGTATTTTTACCAGTACTTGAGATCTCTCCAGAGGCCTTTCTTGATGACTATTTTATTTTTTTTTTTTAAATTCATATTATGTAATAGAACCAGGTTGAACTTTTTGTTGCAAATCGTTTGGTTAACTTTTGGTTATCCGGTCGGATACACTGTTATCGTCTATGACTATTTCATACTGTAATAAAAGGAAATGCTTAAACTTAACTAGAAAGATGCCATTCTAATATTGCAATGACTGTGCGCAGCACAACAAGATAAATAGCTAATACGGTATTTGCGTTAACATTTCTCCAAAGCTGACAAAGAGTGCAAGTATCTGTAAAGCTGTGAAAATGTTGAGGAATGGGCACCAAAACAGGAGTTAAGAACTTTCAGAGAGAGATTAGCCCATTCCAGAAATTATCATATTTACAATACCGATAACAATCCATCCACTGCATTTTCTTCTTTTTTTTCATGCATGTCAAACAAGTTGTTGCACCTGTGTTTAACTCATTCACTGCCATTGACGGCTATAGACGTCAAAAATTCATTTGAACTATTTCTATTAGTTTAACATTTTTTCCACTTTTGTTAACAAGAGTATGAAAACCAAGAAAAAAAATATTGTACATTTAGAACAGATAACAAATTTGTGATTAATCGTGAGTTAAGTATTGAAGTCATGCAATTAATTACAATTAAAAAAAAAATTGCCTGACACGATTTTTTAAAAAAAAGAGAGAAAGGATTATTAAAAAATTAGGGGCGTCCGGCGAATAAATTTTTTTAATTGTAATTAATCGCATGACTTCACTAGTTAACTCACGATTAATCACAAATTTTATATCTGTTCTGAATGTACAATTAAAAAAAATCTAGGTTTTCATACTCTTGTTAACAAAAGTGGAAAAAAAGTTAAACTAAAAGAAATAGTTCAAATGAATTTTTGACCTCTATAGCCGTCAATGGCAGTGAATGAGTTAATGATAATAGGTTCAGACAACGATACATTGTTACTGGGAAGGCTCACATAACTGTGTTTCCAATTCGACCGATGCTCTGTAACCTTGACTGCTCTCAAAACCGAAGCTTGTTTGTCAGTTTCATGAGAGGTTCAGGGCTAGATCCAGGAAGGAAGTGGCACTTCCACTCTGTGCTGCGTCTGATTGCAGGGTCACAAGTTAGTCTGGAATCGACCGGATGTTTGCTGCGTGTTTTGTTGATAGCGGATGAATTCCCAGAATAAGTCTCAAGCTTTTTCTGTCCTCCTTAGACGGTTTACAATGGCGTGATTGTGCCAACAAGCCGCTTGTTTTTGACTTCTTGAGTCACATTGCCGAATGAAAATATTCATTAGAATGTGCTAAATGTGCTGACGGTGGCTTTCTCTTCCTCTCCCAGACGAAGCTCGGTCCAAGCAGTGCGGCATCCTGGTGCACTGTCTGGCTGGCATCAGCCGCTCTGTTACCGTCACCGTGGCTTACTTGATGCAGAGACTCAACCTGTCGCTCAACGACGCCTATGACTTTGTCAAGAGAAAGAAGTCCAACATTTCCCCCAACTTTAACTTCATGGGTCAGCTGTTGGACTTTGAGCGGACGCTGGGGCTGCACAGTCCCTGCGACAACCGCTCCACCAGCGAAGAGCAGCTCTTTTTCACCACGCCGACCAATCACAACGTCTTTCAGCTGGACACACTGGACTCCACATGAACGTCACAGACGTCGGTGGTGGTTGTTTTAGCTGGTCAGTTTCCTGACTTCTCTGCAACTTTGGCAGAGGACAAGCCATATTTGAGTCGGTGTCTGATGCCTTATTATGTAACACACGGAGAAATGTGTTAATCAGTATGTGACATTAGTATGTGGTCATGTAATCGCTATAAAAGCCAGAACATGCACAAATTAGACTGTTAATTAAAAAATAAAAAGTAAACCAGCTTTCTTTGACTGCTGCTTCAATGGTCTTAATAGAATCTTTCCAAATCCCGAATGTTTTGCAACTGAGGGAAAATAAGCTACTACAGTCATCCGGCCTCGAATTTCTGTCCAATTTCTTAATTCTGTTGGATGTTCAGCTGTTGTGCAATTGAAACAAGCCGCCACAGAAGCCAGTGGGTCATGTTTTAAGTCAGAATGTTCTCACTCGTGTTTATTTTTTATTTTTTTTTACAACAGGTAAATGTAAGTGTTTGCATACTGCAAAATGACATTTGAAGCATGTAACACTGCTATTCATTCTGTTAATCACAGAAGACTGATTTGCATGATTGTGTTCCACAGACCTTGTTGTTTAAAAAAAAAAAATCTTAACTTTGACCTCGGGTAATCGGACCAAGGTTTAGCGTCTCTTAGAGCCATGTTAAGCAAAAAAAAAAAGTGTAACATGAATTCTTACACTAAACACATACCAGACTGATATGCGCCTTGTTTTTGTACTCCTGACAGTATTCGGTCTGGAGCGCCTGGCGCATAATTAGCTGTCTACTTGCCCCACGGGCCTCCCAGCTAACGAGCGAGACTGACTGACACATGAGAATGAGTGAAAGTTGGACTAACGTGTTCTTACCTCACTGAGCTATTTTCAGGGATTTTTGTAAGCATCTCTATCATGTCGTGGTCTCTCCAAGTGCATCTAAGGGCTGTTTTGGTTGCTACCTTTGTAAAGATGTACATACGGCAAATTGTTACTCTCAAGAATAATGAAGGATCGAACAGTGACCTGATTCTGACCCTTATATATAGTGTATGTTTAACTAAAATGTCCAAAGTATTCTGTACAAGTTTATATAACAAATATATTGTATATTTTTACTTGAATATGCTCTTGTCTGTCTTTCTTCATTGTTTGTTTTTTACATGACAAGCTGGGCTCTCATGTCAGACAACAAATACTAAAAGCTAAATACTTCATACTCTTAAAAGTGTACTGTAAAATTCTGCAAGTGCTAATAGTACACATTAGCAACCCTTTTTTTTAACCCATTTTCACTCCGCATTCCGGTTTCATTTGTGCAACGGCACTCTGAACCTTGCCGCTGAATTTAATACACAAAATATACTTGGGGAAGTGAGACTTCCTTAATAGTGTATCCATTGTGCCATTTAGCCAGTTAATACCTGAGTGTTTTCTCTTTCTGTCATATAATCAACTCAAGAAGAAAATATGGTCCAGTAAATGAGCTTACATGACAAAAGTTACGCACAAGTGAGAATGTGTGTGTAAGAAAGGAGGAATGTTCTATGATCTATGAAGCAATTAATTGTCCGTCAGGATTTCATGCTGTGCTGATTCTGTATTAGTTTTAGCGTCAGGATTGATATGCTCGAGAAACTTACAGTGTACACCAGCCTTCAGCTTTTGCAGCAACTGTACGGCGCATGAAAGGGCATGCCTGGCAACATGTAAATGTTGAGTAATGGGTTTTTCCTGCAAGACTGAACCTGGCAAGTCACATACCTGCAGGCCAGATCTGTGATTAGGCCTGAAAAGACAGCGGCAGTAAGGTATAAGCCACAGAAAGATGCAGCTCACGATAGGACTGGTGGACTTTCTTTGATTTGTATTCAAGGGGAAGTTAATCCAAAATAACATTCTTGACAACAATATGTTATATGTGACTCCACTAGTCTAAACATGACATTCTGATTAATATTACATTTTCAGAATATGAGTTAAGCAGCAAAGTCCAGCCATTTTTATCCATCTCAGGGGGCGGTCATTTTGTCGACAGTTACTCAGGTCTCAGGTAACAACCAATCACAGCTTGGCTTCAGAAAACAGGTGAGCTGTGATTGGTCGTTGCCTGAGCAACATTGATGTCATCTTCAGTCAACAGCAAGTGGCAAAATGGCCGGCACCTGAGATGGACAAAAATGTCTGGATTTTGCTTCATAACTCCTATTCCACAAATGTAATATTAATCAGAATGTAATGTTCAGACTAGTGAGGTCACATATACAGTATAACATATTACTGTCAAGAAATGTTTAAGGTTGACTTCCACTTTAAGTGACCTACCAGATTGTCAATCTATAGACAAGTCTCTGGATGCCATCAGTTTTTTCATTGTTCGTTCATTGTGATGAGCAATGATTGAATATGATGTTCGCCATTTATATTAGCATTGCATGGGATGGGGTCCACTTCCAAATGTAGTGCGAAGATACGAGAACTGACTAAACCGATGATCCGCAAACATTTTTTTCTATGGCAAATGTGCTTGCTCAGCACTCATTGTTGTGGAAGCAGATGTGCGAGCGACGGACGGGATTTGAGTTGAGTGTCAAGGCCCATTCGCAATGTGTTTATGTGATATAGAAGCCAGTCGGAGCTGGTTCACATCTGCTGTGGTTCTAAGAGCATGCTTAGCATACTGCATGGCTGACAGTATGTTCACAGCTGCTTCTTCCTGAATTGCACAATACTTGGAAGAGAAATATGTTTATTCAATTTTATGAATAGACTCGGTCATTTTTTTAGAGAAAGGCAAGTAACTGTGTTGTTAGTTTGAATAACGTCATTTCTCTGTGGACTCCCTTGCTTGTACAGCAGATGTTCATGCCAGGGTAATCCTAATCTCACTACATGGTGAGCGCTACATCACTAACATGACACTGAGGAGCGATGACATCATGTATGTCTGTCATCATTTTTGTAAGACGCCACTTTATAGGGTGAGTTGGATGAGCGGGATACCGTCCATGTTTTCTAATAGTCGTGATGGCAGCTGACATGCCCTAAATGGAGTTCCTTGAATACTTTTAATGGTTGCGTTCAATGACAGGAATAGCTCTGCCTGTGCTGCCATTGAGTCATCTATATTTGCATTATTGGAATGTAGATGGCTTAATCTCCTTTTATTTGAGATTAAAGTCATTTTCAGTACTTCATTCTTGCCAATATGTGTGATGGATTAAACAGATCTGGAATCAGATTCCCCCTGACACTGAGAGGACGCATTTAGAGGCTGTACACGGCACAACTATGTGTAAGATTTTGTCACCATACTATAAGATTAAATGTGAGCCTATTTGAAGACATCCATCATGTCGTGTAATATTACAGGGCCACATTGCAGTCCTATTTGATATACAGTAAATAATGTATCCGTATCAAAACAACAACGTGAAATGTCCTTGGATGGTAATGTACAATTTGTGTCACTTTTGTCCAAGAGAAAATAGGTCATGTGTGAGGCAGAGCCACATGGAATCCTAGTAGCGGAGCGATGCGCCCATCTGTTACTACCAGAAGTCTCAATTCAGCGCCAATTCCACCATCCGCCGCTTTACAGTAGACTGAGCTCGCAAGTGTACAAGAACAAACGTGTGTGTTTGCACTCCAATCCGTAGCCAAGCCAATGAAAGGGAACATTGGTGTTGTCTAGCATGGCCGACTCGATGCTACACAACACAAAGGTCATCTGTCTGTCATGTGTTCTTAGCTTGGGAACAGTGCAGGTCTGGGAACTACCATGTCATCTGCTTTGTTGTTACCTTCACACAAGGTGGCATGCTGTATGGAATGGATACATGAAGCCAAAAAGCCAGAAATATATATATATGGGACTCAGGATGGTTGATTTTAGCTGCTGACAAAAAAATTATGTTTAAAACTACACCACGTTGATATTGTTAGGGATTGAGAGAAATTGCTGAATTGTTCACATCTGACCTCAGCAACTGAAAAACTTCTTTCACATAGCTACTTCAAGCACATTTGGCCACGTAGAATTTCAGTAAAGTTTTGGGTTTCCTCCAGGATCATAATTCTTGGAGGTTCAAAGATGACAGAATTCTGTCACACTTCAGAAATGTAATTTTTTTTCTGAGCAAGACCTCAGATACCTCTGATACGCAGTTTTGATGGAGGAGGGCGCGTCAATGAATTTTGAGTGTCTGTCATCCGCCGATTGTCAACAGTCCCTTCCGTCATCGACAATCTGTCAATACTTCGAGCCGGACCAAATTGTGATCATCACTACGTCATTTCACAGAGAAATGGGGTCCGTCAATGTTTACGTCATTCATCAGCAAAATGGCCGTACATGTAACTGCCGCGAATATCGCCGCACAAAGCCAACAGTCTCAATAGTCAATACTTTCCCTTTTTAGGACCCTTAGCTGTTCAATAACCTTCCTGATTTAATATGGTGCACTGAAAGACCCATAGCTGTCTAACGACATGCCTGATGTCAAATAAACAAACTGAGCACTTGCATAAACGTTGCAGTAATGATTAATTTACAACAGGGGGAAAACATGATCATTGCGGTCTACAGTCACATCACACGAGCTCGACAACACGGCCAGCTATCAGTATTGGGATGGAGCCACAAGAGAGAAGGCTTGGAAAATGGTCTGTGAGTAAATTAGCATACCTGGCAAGTGTTGTGTACTTGTTTACTGAAGGAGAAAAAGAGTGTCTCGGCTCAGTCCCAGGAAAAAAGTGGAAGTAATCTGCGGCGTGTCAGCGAAGTGGGTGTCCGTTAATGTTTCCATCATTCGTCGGCAAAATGATCTGCTAGATCTGTTAGTACTGACCCAGTTCTCACTTCTGGTAATGTTTAGTCTGTCCATAGTTTCTCGTCAATTTTTTATCCTCAACAAAGTGGGCATCCATCATTGACCGAATGACGGACCTTCCGTCAATATTGACAGAATGCCCACCTTTGGGTTTTGATATCCTTTCCTGATTCAATGTTTGAAAATCATTATTTTTTTATGACGACTATCATATAAAATCATTCAGGTTCTACTCTGATGTTATGAAATAATGCCTGGCTGGAAGTTTTGAGATCAGGTGAGAACTGTAAACTGGTTAAGGTGCATGGGAACAAAAAACTGATGCAGTGCAGTATGTCAGAATGAGACTGCAGGAGATGTTTGTTAATAGCATCCTGTTGATGTTTAAGGAAACAAATTGAATCTAAGTGCATAAATGATCCGAATTGTATATTTCTTGCAGGATTTCCCTTTTGAGTGGTAAAAATAGATAAACCCTCCAGTGGTACAATCAAGCTAAACAATCATCGTCATTCATTTGAATCAATGAATAGTTATTGTGGAATTTGCAAAATCTGTGTCTTTGGGGCTGGCTGTTGTGTGGGCCATTATGTCCTGGCCGTGCAGACACAGTACTTCAGTGTTCTCAGCACCACAAGTGGGATGGAGCTTCACGATACAATATTCTGTCTGTTCAAGCTGGATTCGCAGGCCTTCCACTCTCTCTTTGTGTCATCTTCCACTTCCTTGTTGCGGATTTATGACAACTAAAACAGCCTACCACTTTCTCAACAGAAAATGGAACTTGTCCAACTTGCAATATAATAATTCTATGATTCAATAAAACATTGCCTTGGTCGCAAGTGATTAACTCATTTACTGCCATTGACGGCTATAGACGTCAAAAAAACATTTGAACTATTTCTATTGGTTTCACATTTTTTTCCACTTGTGTTAACAAGAGTATGAAAACCTAGAAAAATGTTTATTGTACATTTAGAACACATATAAAATTTGTGATTAATCTTGAGTTAACTAGTGAAGTCATGAGATTAATTACAATTAAAAATATATATTCGCCTGATGCCCCTAATAAAAAAAAGAAAATGAAAGATTATAAAAAATTAGGGGCGTCAGACAGTTTTTTTTTTCTAAATTGTAATTAATCGCATGACTTCAATACTTAGTAACAATAACTTTGATTAATCACAAATTTTATATCTGTTCTACATGTACAATAAAAAATTCTAGATTGTCACACTCAAAAAAAAACGTGAAACTAATAGAAATAGTTGAAATGAATTTTTGACGTCTATAGCCGTCAATGGCAGTGAATGAGTTAAACAGCACAACAACAGAAATGATGACTTAATTATTTTTAGTAGGTGAAGTGACACTTTCCGACACTATGTGATATGAGAAGCCAGAAAGACAGGAACCGTCAAGGGAAGGCTTCCTGTGTGGGTGGCAAAAGGATGATATAAATGGTTAACACCCTCATTCACATTGTATCCGGGCTCGTCTTCACTCTACAGAGGATTTTGTAACCCTTTTATTGCGCTATAAATCATACAACGCTGGGAGGAGGTTATAAAAGCATCACATTGTTGGCACGGCTCAGTTGTAGCCCAATTTCATGACATGTGTGACTGTGAATACGAATGAATTACTTATATAAAAATCTTTTACAGAGGAGTGCACTTTATGAGTGTGTGTGTGTGACTCAACTTTACCCGCTAATCACACATGCTGGTTGAATAAACCTGAATGAAATCAGTTACATAAGGGTGATAGTATGCTGTATATATTGCTGTTCTCTATGCAAATCCCTTTGATCCCATAGGCGTCGCTCCTCCCTGGCCACACTGGGCTCATACTACCTTTTGTGTCACTGGAATCCAATCCACAGTGGCGAAGGTGCCTCCTTAAACTGCAATGTGCGATAATAACATCCAGCATGAGTCATCAGGCTCAGCTTGCGTAAGAGCCTGCAGCTTGTGGCGCCACACCCCAGATTCATTCACACACTCCTCTGCTGCTGCCCGGCCTCCCATTGATGGCGGGGAGAGCACCACTCGACCTCTTCCACACAGCACACACCAGCTTAGCGACTTTACAAATGCACTTTGTGAGCAGAGGAAGCGGAGCCAATCGATGCGCTGTTGTTTATTCACCAGGCCGTCCATGGCGCAGCTGTGCTACGCAGGACACGGGCCAGTGGGACTGAAAGGTGTTGACAGGGCCCTCAGGGGAGCTGAGATGATGGATGGAGGCGGGCAAACGTTGTCACCAGTCAGATCACTGATATCATAAAATACACTAACCTGATCCCATTTTACTTAGTCACTGTCATCTGTGCTATTCCCTCCAATGAATTAAAGAACATAATATTTTTTAGAACCTTCTCCTCCCCCCCAAAAAATAAGCTTTTTTATTTTTTAAGCATTGACTGAGTAGCAATCCATTTGGGCAGTGGCGTAGTTATGACTATTTGGGGGGGGGGGGGTCAGACAGAAGCCCCCTTAAATATTCTTAAGCCCCACTAAATATATATATTTTTTAATTTAATCATAATTTAAAAAATAATCCACTAGACCTGGCGTGGAATTTATCGCACAACCAGCACTGTGCCCACTGTTTGAGAGTTGAGCTCACGATCATGAGTGCCTCTCCAAGACTTGTCTGTCAGCATTTTCTCAACATTTCCAACATGTTGATCACAACCAAGCCTGCCAACTTCAATATTCACAGCTGAGTAGCTTGGTAAATTATTCCCCTCAAAAACATTAGGCCAATCAAAGTGGAGGATTTTTGTGAACATTGAAGTAGTGAGGAAGCGCTGTCGTTTGGGGATAGCTAGAGACGAATGACTATCAGTATGGACGGTTTTCATTAGCCAGTCAGATTGCTATTAAATTATTATTATTTAACATTGTTTTCTTCTTATTTATTTTACAATTACATCAGATTGTCTAAACCAGTGGTGTCCAAACTACAGCCCAGGGTCTATTTGCTGTCCATTCCCTAACAGCCCGCGGCATGTACTAAAAATAACGTTTGACATGCCCAGCAATGCTTTTTTTTTCTTTTTATGGGTGGGGTTAGGGTGGGCAGCATTAGAGTTATCGAAAAAGTATAGAGACGTGAGTAATGGAGATGGACTACCACTATTACTATACAATTTATCTAGATATGCAATGACAAATATATTTAAAGCTAAAATAGTAGCTGAATTTCTCTTTATAACACCGTGGAGATGATAATGCAGTTTGAGAATTTTTTTTGTGTGTGTAAAGATCTGATTTTTGAATGTATCATATGAAGCATGGTCAGTTTACTACGGATTGCACTTGTTTTGTTCTGAATGTGTAGATGGGATTCAGCAGCTGCTCAGGGGAGGGGCAAACTATTCAAGTGGAATACAAAGTGTGATACATAAAACCTTTTTAAAAAATCCTCAGCTATTTGCCATGTCACGTTTAACAGAAAGCCTTGTCTTAGTAGTTTTTCAAAATAGCTACATTGTATAAACAATGTTTAATTGCTTGCTTGCTTGAATGATTCATGTTTAATAAGTTAAAGAAGAAAAAAAAATATTTCTGCATGTGGCCCTCGTAGGAAAAAGTCGCCCCTAATCTAAACGTTATATCTCTGAATGTAGTTTAAGCTGCATTGTTATTTTGACAGCCTGCTCTTTCACTTTGTTTAACCTCCTGGGACCCAAGCTTTTGTTTGGTCCAAGAAGTATGAATATAATGTCCTCGCACGAGTATTCAGGTTTTCAGGAGGTGAAGACTTTCAGTGCAGCGTCTGAAACGTAATGCTATATTTCTAATCAAAATGACAAAGTGCTTGTAGGAGGAGTCAGGAGCATGTACTGCATGGCTGTACTGCATGGCTGAGGTTGGGCACTGCCAGAATCATGGCACGGTTTGCTGTCCTGATTTTGAAAGGTCAACTAAGCAGGATTGGTTGGAGGGGATAAGAAAGAAGGAGGCAGAGAAATAAGAAAATGCCTCATCTGCACATTAGAATGGAGCACTGCAGCTGGCAGTTGATACAAAATATGTAGTGTTCTATGCATTTTTACTTTTTCCTCTTAAATGTTGTGATATAAAATGTCTCAAACATAATATATGAGATAAATCTGAACCAGACAAAACGCAAAATAGTCTTTCATACGAACAACTCTCTTGAGTTGATTTGTTTTGATTTTTGACTTACTAGTTAAGCCACTTGCATCAGCTCATCATGTTTCAGAGGAAAGCATGTCTTAAAAACGACGGTGCTTTCACTATGCTGGTTTACAATTATGGAAAAATTGATATGTTGTGTGATAAATCTAAACTGATACAGTATCTTGTTGTGTTGTGTTTTTTTCTTCAGTATAGAGTTTAATACTATTTATGAGACACGACTGTATGCATGATAACAGGTTTTGTAAATATGTGTTGAAATATTTATTGTAAATGTTTATTTTTAATATATTCCATGTAAATATTTTATACATTGTCTACTTTACAAATTCGCAAATAAAAACTTTACATTTATTATTCTATCTATGTTATTAATTGGTTAATTAATTAATGTATTTATTTATTTAGCAGAAAGCAGACTTTTATTTATTCTCACAATACTACATGTAAATAATTATATATGCTAATAGAACATCTAGCCAAAGCAAGTCAGCTTTATTTATATATCAGCTTTGATACATAGAGGCAATTCAGTGCTTCACAGAAATCAAAAGATATAAGAAACATGAAAAATATATATATTAATTTATTTATTTATATATATATCAGGAGAGGAAAGCAGTGCGCCATTAACACTGTGTATAGTGGAGATGGGGTGCTGCTGACCTCGACTCGGGACGTTGTGAATCGGTGGAAAGAGTACTTCAAAGACCTCCTTAATTCCACCGACACGTCTTCCTTTCAGGAAGCAGGGTCTGGGGACTCTGCGGTGGGCTCCCCTATCTCTGGGGTCGAAGTCACTGAGGTGGTTAAAAAGCTTCTCGGTGGTGGATGAGATCTGCCCGTAGTTCCTAAGAGCTGTGGATGTTGTATATATATATACAGTATTAGGGCTGGGACAAAATATTGCAATACATCGCGATACTGTATGTCCCGATCCGCAGTATCGATCCATTAAGTGAATATCGATACTGTTGGATGCCTTATATTGCCGTGCAGCGCCTGCACCACTGGCTTCTTACAAGGAGCCTGTCATATCTTAATCTGCCAAGCCGATAGGTGGCAGCACTGCGCCACCGCAGTTTAGAGGCAACTCAGAAAAAGACACAAACTAGAGTGCAGCCTACTAGCCTACTAGCTAATATGCCTTGGGCTGCAGCAATCAAACGCGAACGCCGTCGCCAATGCAGCAATTGCGGAAAAAACATCTGTCTTTCTGACAGAAATGTTTAAGGCCACAAGTGTATAGAAGTGCAGGCTTGCAGCTCAGCGTCATTCATGTGGCCGCCGCTTGCCGTGGCCGGTTCGACAGCGTCAACTGTCGGCTAGAGCGCTCCACAACAGCACCCGAACGAAGCGCGCGCCGTCGAAAAGTTGGACTTTTGAAATAATTCAGCATGCCAGTCAGAATAGTTTGTGCAGCGAATGGCTGGACATTGGAGCTCCAGCAAGGAGGCTCTCCAGCTTGGTGTGGAACATCGTGAGGAGAAGCGGTTTGAAAAATGGATGAAGGACTACTAGACGTGTTTAAAAAGTAAGTCCTAACTTTTATAGATTAAATGTAATATATAAAAACCTGCGAACAATTCAGTTTAAGAAAAGCCTCTCGGTAAGCATTGATTGCGTTCATTCATATCTTGGGAATTTATTATAGAAAGAAACATTTGGGCTGCTCTTTTCCTTATTTTTTTTCTTATAATGCAGATGTGGAACAGCTAATCGTTTAATGTTCGGTCAAATTGGGCATACGGTGGAGATGGCCACGGTAATGTGTTTCCGGATTGAGAGACATTTTTTGGGAAATTCTTAGCAATGTATGTACAGTATGTGCAATGATTTTGAATGGAAAACTTTTGTCTGATCCCCACTTTTACTGATAATATTTATAGATTTACCATTGATAATGCATGATAATATTGTTTTCCTGATTTAAAAAATGTTAAAGGTTAATACTAGCCCAAAAAAGAATCCGGATATAAATAGGATCTAAATGAAAGACCTACAGCAGCCATACTGCAATCTGAATCTAAAGGCACCCCCTGTCCATAAAACCTAGTTATGGTCCCAATAATAAACAACAAAAAGCTACTTATTAAGAAAACGAAGCAAGTCACCTCCTGTTAAAGAGATTAAGATTGAATAAAGTGAAGGATTATATGATCAATCTATCCACGATCATCCCCAAATACATTTTAGTGTGGAATTTTATAGCAACAAAAAACTGTTTCCTTGTCCTGTAACCTCTCAATGAGGACAAGAAAAACACACGCAGCACTGTCGTCTTGACACCAGCTGACTGCTGACATCAAGTGGTGAGCACCCTGTTACTACAGTAACTGCGTGACTCATCCATAGCGTGTTTTAAGCCATCAGTATTCAGATCATCCACTCGTCCGCGTCCATGAATTGTTTCTTATTGCTTGTCCTGCACACGGTCACTAACATAGAGCTTTTATCTTCTACTGCATATGGAAGAATGGGAAACATTTTTTTGGGGGGACATTGCTTCTGGTAAATGTGATGCATAAGAGGTTCACAATCTAATGAGCGCCAATACAAGGGAAACAAATCATTATAATATTAATAATAATATACTGTATATGCTCAGATCTGTTTGATGCTACCATAATATTATTTAGCTTGTAAGTTTCAGTAGAGTAGCTCTTCACTGTATGTTGGAGCTAAATGTGCTCAGCAAAATAAGTGATGCTTTATTATAGCGTCTGTCTATGTAAAAGTTTTCAAGAAAAAACATTCAATGTTCTTATGCTAATTGTGGAGAGCTCGAGTTTATCTCAACTGACTTCTGGCGAAAGGTAGACGACACCCTGGAGTAGTCGCCAGTCAATCTTACAATTTTAAAATCAATTTCAAACACCAATCATCTTCAGATTTAAAAGATAACTGACACAAGACGTTCAAAGAAGTTTGTCGTCAGCGCTCTCCTGGTTGGCAGTTGTCGTCCAATACTCCGTGGGGACATCACACTTTTCTCCTCCTTTATAAGGACAAAGGCATGGGATTGTCAACACGAAGACAGTCACTCCAGATCCCCTAACATGGGCACTAACATGATTAGACATAAATAGCTCCTGTCTCAATAGTGTGCGCAACTAGAGAGTCACACAGCGAGCATGTGAATCACTCGCATGCCACAGACAAGCTCTAGCAGAGGAAACAAGTGGCTCCGGCTGTGAGATCCACTTTTAAAATGAGTCATAAGGCTGTAGAGCACATGTTCTATGAACAAGAAAATCAAACACAACAAATAGGGACGCAGTGGGCCAAAATAAAGGCTTTCCAGGAATTTTCCAAGTGATCATTATGAGGAAATAAAAGGGGATGAATCAAACTGCTCTGACAAATGTTTTGTTTATTTCTTGACTGCACATTCCAAGCACATAGTCAAACGCATGCTTTCCAAAGCTGTGAGAGGAAAACAAAAAGTCCCGCGGATGTCGCAAACATACAAAAAAATGTTTGTCATATGCATCCCAAAGTCACTTTGATGACTCCGAGAAGGCTTTGCACACCGCTATACAACATCAACTGCTCAGTGACAATCCTGTAAACTGAACTTCAGACATAAAAAAAAAAAGATTGCAAATGGAATAACTCATTTACACAAATTCCGTTTACATGGGCTCAAAATAAAGTTACAAATTGTATTTACAACGTTGCAAGAGGAGATGGTCGGAAAAACAGACCAGACACAGTCAGATGCAGAAAGTCTTGCAAAGTCGTTGCAGAGCTCCATCTAGAAGTCAGCTTCCAGTTTTCCAGATGTGACAGAAGAATAACAAAAAAATAATCTTCTCCTGTGATGGATTACTCCACTCCTTTCATGAACTCCAAGAACTCTGCAAAATGAGCAGGCCGCATTAGCAAACAGCTACCAGCCCACGTCAAATAAGAAGAAATGAATCCTTTGCTGATTCCACAGTGGCAACATGATTAAAAATGATCAACCTAAAATATATCGTACAAAAAATGATAGATTGACTAAATAAGCACAACAGTGGACTGTTAACTCTTTGACTGCCAAAAACGGTTAATAGCGTTTAGTGAAATCCAAATGAGGGCTGCCAAAAACGTTAAAAGACGTTAACTATGATTTTTTTTGTTTGTTTTGTTTTTTGGAAACGGGTGGAGGAAAGCCTTGGCCAGCTGTGCTGAAAGTATCAAGCAGATCGGGTTAGTAGTTAGTGGCATCATTCATGGAAAAAAAAAAAAGTGTCAAATTCATTAGAGTGCATGAAATAATATCGTTTCACAAAAAGCTTGATTTCTCCGGATTTTGTTTCAACCATTTTCTATTGTTGATTACTGAAGAACGGAATAAGGTAGAAACAAACTTTTTTTTCTGATGAAAGATGAGGAGTGCCAAAGACGTTAAAAGACGTTTTTTTTTCAAAACAGAGGTGAAACTAACCATTTTCTATTGTTGATTACTGAAAAACGGAATAAGGTAGAAACAAACAAAAAAATTCTAATGAAAGATGAGAGTCCAATCTTTCATTTGGTAGTATGTGTGTTTCCATAGTCCAAACACAACATTTTCTGTGGACCTTGAAAGATTAGTCAAAATGCTTAAATCAGCTGGCACCCACAGCATCCCTTTTCTGAAAACGTCTGGCAGTCAAAGAGTTAAAGAATGATTAAGCAGTGAGTTTCCTTTTCTCGCGATCATGTGATCTTTATAAGAGAGAGAGAGAGAAGAAAGCACTGCAGCCTATTAGTGACTTCAAGCTCCTCACCGTCATAATCAATTTTGCCATCGTTGTTCTTGTCCCCGTCTTTCATCAGTTCCTCGATGTCGTCCTCAGTAATTGCTTCTCCTGTTGATTCCAGCATCATTTTCAACTCGTCCAGGTCGATGTAACCATCGGCGTTTCTGTGCAATCACATGTAAGAACATGAGTGTCTGTGTAACCCCTAATTGATCTCATCTTGTGACACTTCAGTAGAGGTGAGAAAATGCTGACTAGAAGAGTCTGGCTCACACAGAGAGGCTGCTTGAATGTTGTTGGCTGCCAAAAAGGATTTGGGAGTATATGCTGGGTTTTGCAGTGTTTTATCAGTAAATGTAACATAGGAACTTGATTACCAGTCCGGCCGTGTTGGTTCCATCTTATTTTACTGAAGTGTATATTGAAAATTTAACTCACTTGTCAAACATGCGAAACAACTCTGCCAATTCCTCCTCGGACTTCCCTTTGCTGTCGTCCTTCATGCACCTCACCATCATGACCAGGAACTCGTCAAAGTCCACCGTGCCACTCCCTGCGCAGAGACACACTTGACTAAATATCTGCCTCATGTTCTGTCATCTTCGACTTCAACACCTTTCTCACAATTTTTGTTGACTTTGGTCTGACAGTTGACAGTTTATGGGTGCGGAATCTCAAACCGATCTCAGTTGTTCTCTATCACGTCAAGTTATATATATATATAACTATATGATCCCTGTTTCCTTACAATAAATACATGTAAATAAAACACTAAAGTAGAATAGTTACAAACAGCATAAAATGAAACGAATGAAATGAAAGTTTGTTACAAGGGTAAGAGAAAAGCCAGCACTAATCCTCTTAATTTCTACTATGCGATCTTTTTGTTTGCAGATATTCATACATATACATATTCATTCATAGTACTGATCAATTGTGACCGCAAAAACAAGTTGCCACGTACCTGTAGATGAGTCTAATCTTCTTACTACAGTCTTACTACAGTTAATCAGTGGCGTTTTGCTTATCCGCAATTTTTGAATTAGCCTGCCAATGTTAATTTTAATTAGCATAAAAATCTCACACATCTTTTTAAAAATTGTTCTGCAGTGTTATTATGGTATTGAGTTCTACAAATGGGAAGTCAATCCGATCAGTAACAGAGAGTACTGTCATTTCTCGGTAAAATTAATAACAGTATACTAACAGTAATTTTCCCAGTGCCAAGAACTTCCTTATTTACGCAAGAAGCAGGAACCCCACCATTTTCTTTTCATATCAAAACATCCACTATCTGACTTACCATCTTCATCCACCTCATCAATCATCTCCTGCAGCTCCTCCGGCGTGGGGTTCTGGCCCAGCATCCTCATCACTTTCCCCAGCTCCTTGGTGCTAATGCAGCCGTCTTCCGCATCTTGCACAAAAATGTCAAATGCGGCTTTGAACTCTGGAAGAACACCCAGACGTCAATTAGCAACAAGTGACATATACGTAAACTCAGAGTTTGTATGAAATGTGGTCACTTGCCATTTTTCTGTTCATCTGTCAGCTGCTCAACCTGTAAACAGTACAAATGAGGAAATATTTTGGTTAGTGGTTTATTTGTGTGTTATTTTACAACACGCCAGCTCATAAAGTCATCTTTCAAACCATCTCATGTGAATTCCACTTTTTCATCACTTCTGCCAACTTAAATATGCTATTTTTAGTTGGCCACGCCGGGCTATCCCTGACTCAACACAGAATCTATATATCAAATGCGAGCCAGTAAGAGGCGGAGTTAAAAATAGGCCGGAGGATCAGGAACTGTAGATAAAGGACAGAATACACAGTGTTTTAAATTAGCATAGCTTGTGGCTCTGGCGCAACAATAGAACAGTAATCCTGGAAAAGCTACCACGAATGAGAGAAGGAGACAGCTGCTTATGTAAGAGTTACTCTGTCTGTCTGTCTGTCTGTCCACTATAAATTAAAGGCACCCCTCACGTCAGGGTTGGTATATGTAAAAGAATCAATCCACACAAGCATTTGTACAAAACATTCCTGTGTGGTTTTCCTGTCTCAGCTGCACTGCTCCTCTGGGATGTACGAGGACAAGGCAGCCAGCTGTTGGTCCATGCAGAGGCGAGGAGACAACTTCACAGATAATGTTGGAATTCAGGCCTGTGGTGATGGCGGTGGGGGTTGGTGGGATTGGCTTATCTAAACCTCAAGCCCCTCTCTGGCACCAGAGGACCACAGGCAAGCAGCCCAAATTAGCACATGCAAAGTTGGACTGATCCATTTGGAGTCATGAATGAAGTTGGCAGAAAGCTCCTGAGGGGTTCCACTCAAGACTGACAGGGCCAACATCTAGAGGTCGTGACACCGGGTGCTAATGGAGACCACGCGAGTCAAATGGCAACAACATCAACATATTATATGGACATATGATATTCCATACTGTTCCATACAAAAGCATTATTAATCTCTGAGGGGTTGCAACCATGATGCAAAACTTTATACAGCAAGTGATGATCCACGCGAATGAGCGCAATTGTATGAGGACGTACCGCTGCCTTGTAGATGTCGTTCATGTTGGAGGCTGGTCTGCTGCCTGTCTTGATGGTGTCCTGCAGCCACAGAGGAAGTGGGTACTGTCCAGTTCAGGGCAGGATGCTGGCCTCATCATGGCAAGGTTTTATACCCGCAGCCCGCCGATGTCTGGTCCCTCCCCAGCCCCAGCAGCCTCCCCTCGCTGTGCGTCCACAAATGTGTGTCTGTGTCTGTGTGTCATGCGGCCAATCCGTCACAATCACTGGGCTCAGATAAAAATGCAGCAACTCTTAGGGGGCATACTTGGTAATGGAATGAAGGGAGGAGGTGGGGGGTGGAGTGTGGTGGGCTTAATCTTTTGGGAGGGGGCTAAAGAGACACTCAACATTCCTCTAGAACTAGACGAGAGACACAGAATGCTCTGGAGAGCGCTGGTGGTGGTGGAGGTGAGAGAGAAGAGGCCGGCAGGCGAGGCAAAGCAGATCACAAAGGTCCTTAGAGAGAATAGGCAAAGCGGCAGTACTGTCAGTGGCAGGAGTGCACGATGTTTGAGTGATCGTGGAGGGAAAAGAAATATACGCATGGAGGAATGTGAGCCATGTGGTCCACAACAGAAAAGTCATGTGTGAAGAATAACATCACCAATTACCTGGAAAAATTGTCGCAATTTCATTCAGGAAAGAAGAAGAATGACAATGATCCAAATTTCAGGTCATCAGCTGAAAGGGGAGTGTACATCTCGGATGGCTCACCAGCCACTTTCAGGGCGCAAATACAGTAGAGACAGACAACCATTCACACTCACATTCACACTGTCAGTGAGTGGGAAGTGAACCCACGCTCTCTGCACACAAGTCAGGCAAGTGCCAACTTGTGTCAAGCATTTCAAAGCATTTGAGCACTTATTATTAAGGAAAGAAAATAATCCCCTGAAGGTTCTCAGACAAGAGAAAAGGGGCATGTATTTAGCAGTCAGACATTTGACGTTACAATCTATAGCAGGGGTAGGGAACCCTAGTCCTCGAGAGCCACTGTCCTGTCTGTTTTCCATGTCTCCCTCCTCCAACACAGCTGACTCAAATGATCAGCTAATCAGCAAGCTCTCTCGACGCCTGATCTTGTTCATCAATCATGTGTGTTGGTGGAGGGAGACATGGAAAACAGGCAGGACAGTGGCTCTCGAGGACCAGGATTAACTACCACTGATCTATAGGCTTGTCTTTATAAATAATATTATATACATTATTTACAAACAGTATTTACATAGGCTTTAAATGCATATTCATACATGAGTACGTATCGGCCGATACTAGGACTTATTTCAAGGTATCATACTCAAAGTGGCCATTTTATGATCATGAAATTGGAAAACCGAAATTTGTCCTTAATCTATGCAATTTTAAGAGAAAAATGTATATTGGGATATATATGACTTTCTTTCAAATGATCTATCATTGTTTATATGGGGATTTTTTTTTTGTATAAGAGTACTAGTGGCGGCAGCCAAAGACGGGGACTTCGGCGGTCCGACCCCCGGCTACTGAAGCTAACTCTGGGAACATGGAATGTCACCTCACTGGCAGGTAAGGAGCCCAAGCTGGTGTGTGAGGCCGAGAAAATCCGACTAGATGTAGTCGAACTCGCCTCCACACACAGCTTGAGTTGCCCACGGCAGAGCAGGTGCGGGCATACTTATTGCCCCCAGCTAGGCGCCTGTACGTTGGGGTTCAACTCGGTGGACGAGAGGGTAGCCTCCCTCCGCCTTTGGGTGGGGGGGACGAGTCCTGACTGTTGTTTGTGCTTATGCACCAAACAGCAGCTCAGAGTACCCACCCTTTCTGGAGTCCATGGAGGGTGTGCTGAAGAGCGCTCCCTCTGGGGACTCATTCTGCGGGGGGACTTCAATGCTCACATGGGCAATGACTGTGAGAACTAGAGGGGCGTGATTGGGAGGAACGGCCCTCCCAACCAGAACCCGAGCGTTTTTTTGTTATTGGACTTTTGTGCTCGCCACGGACTGTCAATAACGAACACCATGTTCAAACACAAAGGTGTCCATATGTGCACTTGGCACCAGGACACCCTCGGCTGCAGTTCGATGTTCGACTTTGTAGTCATGTCATCGAATTTGTAGCCGCATGTGTTGGACACTCAGGTGAAGAGAGGGGCGGAGCTGTCAACTGATCACCACCTGGTGGTGTGTTGGCTCCGCTGACGGGGTAAGATGCTGGTCCGACCTGGCAAACCCAAACGTATAGTGAGGGTCTTCTGAGAACGTCTGGCAGAATCCCCTGTCAGAAAGAGTTTCAACACCCACCTCCGGCAGAACTTCTCCCTTATCCCAGGGGAGGCGGGGGACATTGAGTCCGAGTTAACCATGTTTTGCGCCACCATTGTTGAGGCAGCTGACCAGAGCTTTGGCCGTAAGGTGGTTGGCGCCTGTCGTGGCGGCAATTCTCGAACTCGCTGGTGGACACCAGCGGTAAGGGACTCAGTGTCGAGTCGCTACTCCTCCGCGTTGAGAGGAACCAGTTGAGGTGGCACGGGCATCTGGTTTGGATGCCTCCTGGACGCCTCCCTGGAGAGGTGTTCCGGGCATGTCCCACCAGTGAGAGGCGCTGAGGATGACCCAGGACACGCTGGAGAGACTATGTCTCTCGGCTGGCCTGGGAATGCCTTGGGATCCCGTCGGAGGAGCTGGTTGAAGTGACTGGTTAGAGGGAAGTCTGTGCTTCCCTGCTAAAGCTGCTGCCCCTTGACCCAACCTCGGGTAAGCGGTAGATGATGGATGAATGCAGTACTAGTGGTATTGGCACTTAGCATTGGTATCAGCGACTATAGTACTCAAAAAGTTGAATACCACTGGTTTTGGTCTGAACACAAGTTATATATACACTCACAGTTGTGGACTGACCAATGGTCTAAATTTTTGAAAAAATATTTATGTTGCCAAATTATCACTTTCGAGGTTTCGGGCCGACGTCAACGATATGCCAAAACCTTGTACCTTGTACCAAAATCATCACTTTTCAGGAAATCCCCAAAACAACATTTTTTTCCAACCATTAACATAGCATCATCTAAGACAGGGGTGGGGGAACTCAGAACACCTGCAGGACTCAGCCCCTTGAGGACTGAGTTTGCCCACCCCTGATTTAAGAGAACAAGCCATTTTCAACTATTTAGATTGGTCAATTATTCGTAAATTGAAACCCACACATGTGTGAACTTATGGAAAGTATCTATTTTTCAAAGAATATGAAGTTTGGCAAATTGTGACTTACGAGTTTAAACCCAAAACTGACATTGGGCTCTATTTATGGGCCCAGCACAAGTCTAGTGGGATAGAACTCAACCGACTCCAATCAAAACGGGCCCCCTCATTACCATCAAAACATTACGGTAGCAAAAATTGATTAGATGGGGAGGCATAGCATGTCTAGACTTTCCCGACACGAAAATGAAGATTCGCCCGTTCTTACACTGACTGCAGTCTACTTTCTGCTACCAAATTGCCATATGCGCTGGGGGCGTGGCAGCCAGTTCTAACAAGATCCCAATCACTGTAGACTAGACTTGCACCATCACCAAAATGACGATGTGCCCGCTTTAACGCTGCGCCCATAACTGTCTACAAAAATAGAGCCTATTGTGTTTAAAATTTCAATTTCATTAAAATGTCTCTGAATAAATAAAAAAATAATAGATAGAGAATAGTAAAATGCTCAATTCTGAGCACTGTTAACTAAAACACTTAAAAGACAATTGACATTTGTGACATGTAGGCCTTTTGAAATGCAATGAACATAATTAAATTAAATTGCCATAATTGGAGATATATAAAAATGTTTTGTTATTAGCTTGTGACCAGTCCAGGGATGGACACCGCCTCTCAGTTGAAACTAGATCGATGAAAGGATGGATACCAACTCCATTGAGGCTAACATCTTCTCTGACCTCCTGGTGGTTAAAGACATACTTGCAATTAATGCAAAGAAAACACGATTAATTAGATTTCCTGTCATGCAGCAATGCAAACCCATCTCTGCATTAAAAGTAAAACATTTCTTTCTGCAGACATGTGGCTGTTTCTGGGGATAATCATCCACAGACAGCTTTTCACCGGAACCTGACAGAATTTGACAGTGGTGATGTGGATTATCTGGTAGCAAGCAAGACCTAGTAGCTGCAAGGGGGACTTGGGTCTACAGTAATGTTTGGACAAACAAACAAAAAAGCTTTAAAAGGAGTGTTATTATAATTTAGGAATTTTAGCCATTTGTGAGTGACAGACAGAACAAATAAATGCTATTCTGTTGGATGGCAGAAAGTGTAAAATTGACATGGATATTCCCATTTGGTTTGGTGGTGGAACGCGGACGAGATTTCCTCTCAGCAGATGGCGCTGTTCCCTTCATGTCCCCTGAACGTAACGGTTGCGCAAGGCTGCCTCCGGAAATCCAATTTACCAACAGTGCGGTAGGTGCAAAATCTGGGTCAAACAAACCAACCAAAGCACTTGCAGACACATTGAAATTGAATAGTACACAGTGCAAAACATTGCTGGTTTTTCATGCGCTATTGAAACGAGGCCATCTCAATCATTTTCTCTCTCTCTCTCTCTCTCTCTCTCTCTCTCTCTCTCTCTCTCTCTCTCTCTCTCTCTCTCTCTCTCTCTCTCTCTCTCTCTCGTGTACGGCATGCTGTAGCAAGCATTCAAAGTGACGAGCGATCATGCTGGTTTCTAATGGGATGCTAATGGGAACTGGCACGGCTTACAAGCATCGTGCTGCCACTCAAAGAGCGCACACACACACACACACACACACAACATTTCTTGACAAAGACCTCACATGGCTGACACACAGGTAGTGGCACAGGCCAGGGAGGAAGAGGAGGGGAGGGGCTTCAAGTTAAACATGATTTGTGCTGCTTGTCCTTGTATGTCTCGCTCTTGGCCACTACTAAAGTCTTGTGTGTCTCTGTTGGAGAGCAGCAGAAATGAATTGCTATCATCGGTCAGTCGCAACCTAAAACATAAGGATGAGTGTGTATGGTATCAGACCTGTTTGGAAAGCTGAGTGCATTCTAGAGGAGCTGCCAGGAGTGATGAGCAGGAGGCCTCTGTTTCTAATATAAAGCTACTATTTGTTTTGATTTGTCTGCAAAGATTATCACGCACGTGGAAGGAAGCATATGCTGTGTGCTGTTTCATTGGCCCTCTCCACCAATTTCCTCTTACAAGGGGGGAAAGACTGACGAAAGCGGCAGCCATTTCTTCGACACGGCGCAATCAGACGGCGCATCTCAAATCCACAATTCACTGCACGCCGTTTTGGAGGCGTTGCCATAGAAACTCTGCTGGGTAGTAGCGGGGAGAAAATGAGAGATGAGCGGGGCTATTTCCCCCCCACAACCACAATTCCACTCCACCTCCCTCTCTGCCTCCCCGCTACAGGCCACATTCACTCCTTGGAGTATCATTTTCTTTTCTTTGTCTCTTTCACCAATCAGATTCGCCCGAGTGTGTGTGGGGGTCACAATCAGCCTTAATACATGTACATGGCTCCTTTCAATGGCAATTTGCACACGCGTGCACATGTGCTGGCGCATTTTAGTGACCTGTCAGACGGACAATTGGCTACGATCAAGTGACATCTCCAAGATATGTCGACACATCTGACGCAGGCGACACGGAATCAGCTGGCCGCTGTTTGTCAACATGGACTGCTATTAACAGCGTACGTCCCAATCGAAAACACTCATGTGACATAATGATCGGGTTTGACATGCAGCTGAGCTCCAAGGATAGGTCCTACGTTTCCTCCTCCTCCTTACCCCCTGTGTGTCCTCACCTCCTTCGTTGTTGAAAGGAAGGAGGGAGGCTGAGCCTGTCGTCCTTTCTTTCTTCCTGTCCACCTATTTCTCTCTCGTTTTCAGCCTCCTCTCGCTGACAAGCAGGCTGTCAGCAGCCGGGCTTTGACTTGGTGGCCGAGCCAGACGAGAGCTTCCCTAGTCAGAGGTCACCCCAAATTGAGAGATATGTCGTTAGGTTAGGGATGAAGGAAAGGTGGGGATTTAGGGTTGGTTCCTGGCATCAGAGATCTAATGAGCCAGTGGTCACGTTGCAGTGACTTCGTTGGGTTAGAATATATTTTTTTAAAATAGGGCTTATTGGATACCAATGTCCACAAACGCTACAATGGACAGTCAAAGGAGCTCAGCGGTGGCAAAACGGATCTTAAAATGAAAAACATTTACTTGAGCAAGTAAGGAAAGTTGCTTAGAGCCATTTCAAAGCAGCTGCAGGTCCCAATACCAACGGTGCAAGAAATTGTTTGCGAGGATAAATTGTTTGGCACTGTTTATCACTGCCATAATCAGGAAGAAAATGCAAGCTATCCCCTGCTGCTGAGAGAAAATTGGTCAGGAGGGTGAAGAGTCAACCGAGAACCACCAAAAAGCAGATCTGTCAAGAACTAGAAGCTGCTGGAATACAGCTGTCAGTGTCCACAGTCAAGTGTGTTTTAGCATCGCCATGGACTGGGAGGCTGCCGTGCAAGAAGGAAGAAGCTCTTGCTCCAAAAGCAGTACCTTAAGGCTCGACTGAAGGTTGCTGCTGATCATATGGATATGGATAGATAAGACCTTCTGGTGGAAAGTTCTGTGGTCAGACAAAACAAAAAATGGTCTGTTTGGCCACAATGCCCAGCAATAAGTTTGGAGAAGAAAAGGTGAGGCCTTAACCCCAACAATACAATGCCTACCATCAAGCATGGCGGTGGTAGTATTATGCTATGGAGCTGTTTTGCTGTCCATAGAACTGCTTTACACAGAGTAAATGGGATAATGGCGAAGGAGGATTAACTTCCATCCCCCCCCCCCCCCCCCCAAATCATCACCTCAAAGTTTGGGTCTTGGGCACAGTTGGGTGTTCCAACCGTACAATGACCCAAACACACATTAAAAGTGCTAATGGAATGGCTAAATCATGCTAGAATTACGTTTTTAGAATGGCCTTCCCAAAGTCCTGACTTATTGAACCCCATTGAGAACATATGGACAATGCTACAGAAAGTCCCTGTCAGCAAGCCAACAAATTTAAATGAACTGCACCAATTCTGTCAAGAGGAGTGGTCAAAGATTCAACCAGAAGTTTACCAGAAGCTTGTGGATGGCTACCGAAAACATCTAATTGAAGTGAAAATGGCCAAGAGACATGTAACCAAATATTAGCATTGCTATATGTATATTTTTGACCCAGCAGATTTGCTCACTTTTTTCTGTTAACCCCAAATAAAGTAATAAAATAACAAAAAATCATGAATCTTTTTGTGACAAGAAAGTATCCGTTCCAATTATTCTATCAGAGAAAAATCAAAGTTATAGAAACAACTAGAAGCTCGGGAGTGCCATGATATTCTGTTTTTTACAAGTCTATGTAAACTTTTGATCACGACTGTAGTTCATATTCCATGTTATGTACAGTATATACACGGACTGAGCACCGACTAAAGCAGTTTTTCGTCCGTCGATCTGGGTAAGTAAAGGCAGTCCTTTTCAGTCTGTGTATTTTTTCAAGGCTTCGCGTCATAAAGCACTTGTCAAAAATGTGGGGCATCTGTCAACGACGAAGAGACGGAAGTGCCCACTGCAAATTGACACACATACATTACACGCACGCGGTAGTTCCATCCACCTATTTACTACCGCTTATCCAAAGTCGGGTTGCGAGGGCAACTTTAGGAGGGAAGCCCAGACTTCCCTCTCTTCAGGCACTTCAACTAGCTCATCCGGCGGAATCCCAAGGCGTTCCCAGGCCAGCTGAGAGCCATAGTCTCTCCAGCGTGTCCTGGGTCGTCCCCGGGGCCTCCCGCCGGTGGGACATGCCCAGAACATCTCTCCAGGGAGGCGTCCAGGACGTATCCGAACCAGATGCCCGAACCACCTCAACTGGTTCCTCTCAACGCGGAGGAGTAGCGGCTCGACTCTGAATCCCTCTCGGATGACCGAGCTTCTCATCCCATCTCTGAGGGAGACCCCGGACACCCTGTGGAGGAAACTCATTTCGGCTGCTTGTATCCTGATTGGGCGAATTCCTATGCAACCTCGATGTCCACTGTTCCACGGCCGGGACGAAAACCACACTGCTCCTCCTGAATCCGAAATTCGACTTCCCGACGGACCCTCCTCTCCAGCACCCCTGAATAGACCTTACCAGGGAGGTTGAGGAGTGTGATCCCTCTATAGTTGGAACACACCTTCCGGTCCCTCTTCTTAAAAAGGGGGACCACCACCCTGGTCTGCCAATCCAGGGGCATCCTGTAATCCTGTCCCCGATGTCTACTCGATGTTATAGAGGCGTGTCAACCACGACAGCCCCACAACATCCAGAGCCTTTAGGAACTCCGGGCGGATCTCATCCACCTCCGGGGCCTTGCCACCGAGGAGCTTTTCAACTAGCTCAGTGACTTCAACCCCAGAGATAGGGGAGCCCACCTCAGAGTCCCCAGACTCTGCTTCCTCAAAGGAAGGTATGTCGGTGGAATTGCGGAGGTCTTCAAAGAATTCTCTTCACCGATTCATGTCTCGAGTTGAGGTCAGCAGCACCCCATTTCCATTATACACAGTGTTAATGGTGCACTGCTTTCCACTCCTGAGACGCCGGATGGTGGGCCAGAATTTCCTCAAAGCCATCTGGAGGTCGTTTTCTATGGCCTCACCGAACTCCTCCCATGTCCAAGTTTTTGCCTCAGCGACCGCCATCAGCGACCGCCAGTTGTTGACAATAATCTACTGTATTTTGTTTTTTTTGCGTTAATATGTGTGTGTGTTTGTGTGTGTGCATATGTGCGTGCGTGTGAGTTTGTGCTCATTAATTCACCTGAAACCTATTAAAAATCCCATACCCTTCACCTAAACCGAAGACTTCAGAATCCCGCTTGAGTCAGGAGACCTGAGGAAGGATCAAAGAAAAGAAAGATAAGTGGAATCCAGCACTGACCAGACACCTACTACCCACAGGGTTACAAACCAGAATCTTTCACCAACCCCAGAAATATCTAAATTCCAACAAATTAGGGAGACCTCAAGAGACCAAAGGAAAGACTGTAAAAAGGAAGGAAGCCAGGACAGTGCAGATGCACAATCCCCCAGGGCCTCCCAGGCCATGGCAGCGCCAGGGCACAACCCCCGGGCCTCGCGGGGCTACCGGCCGGGGAGCAAAGCCAGGAGCCCGGAGCGCCCCAAGCCCAACGTAGCAGAATGGTGCACGGCAGGTCCACCAGACACCCCACTGGCCCACAGCCCCCTGAAGTTGTAGATCCGTGCGATTCCTCCTCAGAGTCGGGCCATTTCCCACCAGGACCTTGTAGGACTGTGGAGCAATTTCCTCTTCCACCTGTCCCTTTCTTTTCCATGTCCCTGTAGGAATGTCCCTGAGTCGCACAACGTCTCCTGGCTTCAGCACGGGCAGGTGTTTTGCTGAACAATCATGCTGCCTTTTTTGTTTTGCCTTTTGCTCCTCCTTAGACTTTTGGACTCCATGTGCTCTCTTGGGTGTCAGCAGGTCTTCTGACACTGGTAGGTTGGAACGAATATGCCTACCCATCAGCATTTGAGCTGGTGACAGTCCATTTTGTAGAGGTGCACTCTGGTAGATCAGCATATTTTTTTGACAGTCGTCTCTGTCTTGTGATTTTTTCATCAAGGTTTTCATTGTTTTTACAGAGGATTCCGCCAAGCCGTTGGACCTTGGATACATGGGGCTTGACGTGGAGTGATGGAACCCCCCAGCAAACTCATGGCTGGTAAACTGAGGTCCATTGTCTAAAAACAGTTCACATGGGACACCATGTCTGGCAAAGACTGCCTTCAGATAGCCGATGATTGCTTTGCTTGATGTTGACTGCAAAGCACCAACTTCAGAATAGTTGGAAAAGTAATCGGTGACTACTATGTAGCTCTTTCCATCTCAGTCAAACAGATCAGTTCCTACCTTGTAGTAAGGTCTGTGGGGCACTGGATGGTTCATCAGCAGCTCAGCTTGTTGTTTTGGCCTGTAGGTGCGACAAAGTTCGCATGACCCTGTTGTCTGGCTAATATCTTGGTTGATTCTTGGCCAGTACATCAATTCTCTCGCCCTACGTTTACACTTAACTTCTCCAAGGTGACCTTCATGTATCTTATGGAACATTTGTTTGAGTAGTGAAGATGGAATTACAAATTTGCATCCTTTCAGCACTAGGTCATCCACCACTGTAAGCTCCGCTCTACAATTCCAATAATTTAGCATTTTCTCGGGACAATCCTTTTTGTTGTCTGGCCACCCTTTCAGTATTGTACTCTTGAGTTCTTTCATCATTAGCTGTGCCAAAGTCAAATTAGCTTCGTCCAGCCGAAAGCTGTTATATATGTCTAAAGCATCTTCTCTTATGACATGCAAAAGAATGTGAGCCTTAAGTTTTTCATCATCACCTCCTTTTCCATTTGCTGCTAAATATATAGTAAATCTTTGTTTAAAACGCTTCCAGTTATCCGCAAGATTACCAGTCAGTTGCATGGAAGTAGGTGGACTTGACTTATCCATGACAGAACATCGGGGTAAATGTCAGCTTTTTGTTGTTGGTTGTCCTCCACGTCGGGCACAAGACACTCTTCTACTTGTTTAATCTGTCCCGCGTCCTTTGTTTCACTTCACCGCAGTTCATAGCCAACGCACGATGTAGCTAACTACGCTAGCATGTAGCCTCGCCAATCACGCATCACTCACACGGCCGAGGACTCCAAATCCTCTCTCGCTCGTGCTTTCGTAGTTCCTTCGTGGGAAACCTTTTCTCTCCGAGGCTGCTCGTTTAATAACCGCCTGCCAACAGGGTCACTGCGCATACTCTAAACTACTGTGGCATGCTGGGTACTGTAGTTCTTATGTTATTTTACTAATAACATCATAATCCCCCCGTCAACAACCCCCCCCCCCCCCCCAAAAAAAAACGACCTCTGTACCCCTGTATCGGTGCCATATTTATTGACACTGTGTGTTGTGATATCTGTAGATGATGTGTATTACCATCAAAACACATGAGCCGGTCACTTGGAGTTGCGTAAGGGCTCATCAAAGTGGTACCGATTAGAGCTGACAGTCCAGCTGCATGCGAGCAGGCGTGCACCAGCAATACAAGAAGAAAGTGTGAGAATAAACACACATTTGCACAAACAAGCACAAGCTCCCCTGTGTCCCCGTAGTGCCTGTAGCTATGTTTTCCTTTCTGTTGATTTGGATGGAATAAACACATTGCTTTCATTTATTGGAATACAGTCCCCTCTCTTGTTGCATGGGACCATCCTGCACGCCTTGAGCATGATGTTTTTTTTTTTTTACTATTCATTTGTAATGACATTGACAAGTCTTTTGCTGATTAAATTATATTGGACGCCTACATCAACACATCACAGATAAAGTTTCATCTTTTTTATGTTAAAAAAAAAAGTGATCAAAAGAATTTCAGATTTATAAGGCCGTATGTCACCTCAGAGGTTCACCATGGACTGGTCACCTGTCAGTCACAAGCCTGATACATACACGGACATCTACAGACCACTCTAGGTCAGAAATATTTGGACAACTACAATAAAAGATGATTTTTAATACTAATAATCTAGCGTGATCCATGGGCACAACAACAGCCATAAAAAACAGTAGCAGTCCTATTTTTAGAAATCACTTTTCAGATGATCACATTTCCTAGGAAATCACAATGTTCCATAACTGTAGAAATGGAGAGGATCTCAAGAAAGAGAGTATGTTAGCATTACCATGTTCCAATTCTACAAAAGATAAAAATATGAAATGCTATTTAGTTACAGAGACATTTTGAGGAAAATTATCCAGTAATGTATAGTACATAAATATTAAAAGGGAAGCAAGATATCTTTTGACCCTGTGTAAACTCCGTTGAGAAAACCTGGCAATGCTAGTGAAAATCTCCCTGTACACACATACAGGAAAATGCAAACATACACACACAAATTTTGAATCTGCCAGCGTCTTTGCCTGCTGCATGTGCACTCAGCAGCACTATGAAATGGAATCCACCATCCCTCAGGGGTTGTGACAATGTTTCAGAAGTCCCTAAATGCAGTGCAATTTGACTGTTTTTGTTTGTTTGTTTGTTTGCTTTTTTAGGCCGACTGAGGACAGAGGTGACCCATCTTTCCATGGAAATGCTGCAAAACAGAAGCAAAAGTGTAAGAATAATACAGTGAAGAAAATCTAATTGGAATTTGGTCCAACCATCATCATCATGCATCTTTACTCATTAGTCAGTAGACCTCATTCCAGGCGACATCAAAGGAGGAATGTTTTGCTCTTAACAAGTAACAGTAAGAAGAAGAAGAAGGGGAAGAATAACAATATGAGAAGAGAAGAATACATACTCAAACTGACATGAAGTAAACACACTGCCATTCAAAGCAAAAAGTCTTCAGCATGTCCTATAGGACTGTCCAGTGGGATTAATTTACTTAATGTGTATGACATTGCCTTCATTCCCTTTCACACTCACATTCACACTTAAAAGCAATTCAGTTAACCTAACATACTTGTAATTGGAAGTGGGAGGAAGTTGGAGAACCTGGAGCAAACCCACAGAAGTACCCAGCGCCCAGATTCAAACCCCCTAACCTAAGAACCAGGATGTAGATGTGTTCACCATTCAGCCATCATGCCACCAAAGATTTAACAGATTTATTTAATTGGGATTATTTCCTATATAAAAAGTTTAGTCCATTATAATGGAGTATTATTATTTATATTATTACATAATACAATAAAAAGAAAATACATCCCCACTGACACCCCCGCCCTCCCTCAAAAAAACAAACATGGCGGGGCACAGAGAAACCATGTGAGGCACTCAGGAAACACTGGAGCTAAAAACTAAAATACCACAAAATAAAAACAGTTAAAGGCAAAAACAAAGCTAAAAGACAATATGATAAAACACATTATTATTATTATTATCATTATTACAGTGAGTTACTACACCCGACTTCTTGTGTGTAAAGGATTGACAAGATAATTCATCCCCAATATTTCCCATGTGTAGGCTGATTCTAAATATTTTTCTAACTACCACCACCATCCTGAACTGGATTGTGTTGAATCTTAGGTAACTTTTATACGATACTTCCAAAAATATCTACTGTGATTTATATGAAAATGTTTCTTTGTTTGTTTTGCTTCTTTTTTTTTTTACATAGACATGAGCAGAAGTTACACTTTTATCAACATGTATTTGTTGTTTTTGCTTGGACGTTGAAGCTCAGTCTCAGACATGAACAATAAAGAAAAGAAAAGAAGGATTTTGACCTTGATAACGGGAGCCCAAAGTCTCCTTATTTGCTCAACAATTCACAGAGCTATCTGCGGCTGCATGCCAGGGGCTCGTTCACAAGATAAATTGGCCTGAAATTCATTGCTTGCGCAGACAGTGTGTGTCACTCGCCTACTCTTATGTGCAAACACTTATACGAGCTGTCACAAACATACACGCATGTCCCCTCGTGCCCTCATGTTGTTCTCCGCCATGCGGGGTTGCGCAGAGTGCAGCCTAAAAGAAAAGAAAAAAACACCTTTGCGTCAGTATGTGCAGCCCAAGTCCAGCCTTAGGCCTGCTGGCCTCCACTGAAGTGTGCTGTGATTTGACAGGGCCACTGACGAGAGGCACTGTAAATATCCCCCCGTCATGTGACTCACTTCATGGCCTCAAGGAGCCCACTAAAGGTCAGTGTTTCCTGATGCCATAACCAACAACCAAATGAAGTCATTTCATCTCTTGCTCATGCGTCTGTCTCATTTTAAAGGGACGGACACGTTGGAGGTGTTGCATCAGAGCGCTCGCCTCGCATGCTGCAGCAAACGTCGCAACTGGCATGATTGAGAGCATGCATGGATACAGCACATAAATGGGGTTTGTTACACAAGGTCACACGGCGCCTCTCCATGTGCACGGATACGTGTAGGCCGCCAAGTGCACCATGGGCCATGTAGTGTGTTTGAAACCTCTGGGTTTGTTGTCACGCGTACCCTGTCTGCCGGTGGCAGCGAACGCTAACACGTCTTCAAAGGGTCACCCATGGAACAAAATGTGATCTATGGCCGTAAAAAATGAAGCGTGAACAACGCTGCACGTCGTCACGTGTCACAAACATGACATTGCATGTACTTTCTTCAAATTCCCTGGTGGTATTAAACATTCTTCAGACTGAGCGACTATTGATTGGAGATATTGATTGATTGATTGATTTTTTTATCACAATGGATTTGAAATGTGTTTGTTGACTTTCAAAAAGTTGACAAAAATATAACATCTACCATTTAGGAATTATAGACCCTCTCTAAGGAGTAATTTGATTTAGACAGAGGATCAAAAGTATTTTGCTCATCACCTGTAAAAACAAGTCTACATGTAGCAAATATAAATACATTTGAACTTTTCTCTAAAACCATGAAGGGTTAATAATCCTTATTATTATTATTATTATTTTTTTTTTTTAACTCATTCACTGCCATAAATTCATTTTAAGAAAGATTATTAAAAATTAGGGGCGACAGGCAATTAAAATATTTAATTGTAATTAATCGCATGACTTTACTAGTTGACTCAAAATTAATCACAAATTTCATATCTGTTCTAAATGAACAATAAAAAAATCTAGGTTTTCATGCTCTTGTTAACAAAAGTGGGAAAAAATGTTTAACTAATAGAAATAGTTCAAATTAATTGTTGACGTCTCTAGCCGTCAATGGCAGTGAATGAGTTAAATGTCAGACAAGCAGACAGGCAGGCTGATTCTGAAAATATCTGTATGTCAAAATGTGATGTATACCGTTCCAGAGCTATTAACTTGTCGAAATTAACTTACAACAGATAATTTGTCTGAATTTCCATATTTTTTTTAAATTATGTCAAGAACATTACTGCAGGGCAAGTATATTGTTTGATAGGATAAAAAATAATTGTGCATAGTTTTCAATCGCACTAAATGATCATAATTGTAAATATATTATGGCTATTTAATTTATATATGTCTATTTAATTTGGTTTCCATTCTTAACAAGTCAATACCCATAGCTTAACAGGTAATTTGCAAAATGTAGAAATGTAACATGTTGCATCTCAATATAAAAGCAAATTTAAAGCTGTGCTCTTTCCGATCCCAATCCTTTTTTTTCTTTTTCTTTTTTTTTTACTGAAAACCTAAGAAGTGGAAGGAATCATACACAGTTTGGAAGGGTTGTTGTATAGCTCCGGTAGCGCAGTCCCTGTAATGCAGTGTCAAGAAGAAAGCTACACAAAAAAGTCCATTGGACAAGGAAAGCTAGTGTTTTCCACTGTTTGACCAGCATTCTTTTTCCCCCCTTTTTTTGATAGCTCAGTATTATTAATTCGGCAGCCTTCCCGAGTCAACATGTCATCATCATCGCTCTCTTTTTTTTGTGTACATGCGTGCGTGGATGCACGTTTGTGCTCTTTAATTTGCCTGAAACATGTTATAAATCCAAGACCCTTAAGAAACGAAGATACTGAGTCACAAAGTCGTGAAGTTGTCAGGAGACCATAGGAAGAATCAATGGAAGGAAAGATGAAGCTAAGTGAAATCCAACACCAACCAGACACCACCCTCCACCCTCAGTTACAAATGCAGAATCTTTCACCAACCCCAGATACATCGGAACTCCAACAGATTAGTGAGACATTAACTCTTTGACTGCCAGACGTTTTCAAAAACGGGTTGTCGCCAGTGCCAGCCGATTTAAGCATTTTGACTGATCTTTCAAGGTCCACAGAAAATGTTGTGTTTGGACTATGGAAACACACATCCTACCAAATGAAAGATTGGACTCATCATTCATCAGAAAAAAAAAGTTTGTTTCCACCTTATTCCGTTCTTCAGTAATCAACAATAGAAAATGGTTACTTTCACCGAAATTCTCTGTTTTGAAACAAAAAAACGGAGAAAAAGAGCTTTTTGTGAAACGATGTTATTTCATGCACTCTAGTGAATTGTACACTTCTTTTTGTCCATGAATGATGCCACAAACACCTAAATAGTGCTTTACTTCTGTAAAACGCTTTCACCAACAATGAAAAAGTGTTTTTTGATTGCAAAATGCGTTTATTTCCATTCAACAGTGTAACAATTTGACAAAACAATTTCGCAAACTATTTACAAATGTGTGCAACTGTGGTACTACTTACAATTATGTGGATGTTTCAAATACAGTTTTTCTTTTTGTAACGCTCTCCTGCGTACAAGGAGACGCCAGGACTCGCACACAGTTTACTTTCACTTTCGCATTGGTCCGTTTTGCGTGCAAACGTTACACTTTCTTGACGGCCTTTTTTTCCGGGGAATAAAAAGCAAGTAGCAGACTGTACACACTTCCTCCGATGAATATGCATTGGACTCGGGGCACTCTCCGTCGTCCGATCGAACGTCCGCCTGTGCGTGCTCGGTTGCGCTCCGCGTTACGACACCGTCATAGCCGCCGCGTCAGCGGTTCCAATTTCGCCGTCAAGCTCGGATTCACCTTCATCATCATCGATGATGATCCATCGTCGTCATCAATGTACTCTTTTAGCGTTGGTCGATGCCTTTTGTCTCGTAAGTGTAGAGCTGCTTGCAAACGCTCGCCATTGCCCGTTCCCTCCTCCATCTAGCTCCATCTAACGTCTTCTACTGCCGCGTCAATGCTTTCCAACCACGGAGTCACCATCATCTTCATCATCGATGATGATCATCGTCGTCAACAATGTGCTCTTTTAGCGATGCTTTTGGTCTTTGAAAAAAACGGCTCTGGCGTGAGCTCCTCGCGACCGGCCGCCATTTTTCCTTTGTTTTCCATTCTGATCTCCTGCTCGACGCTCTAGCTCCGCCTCTACTGACGCCCACCCTATCTTGTCAAAAGAGAGTCATCGCTGCCCTCTAGGGGCCAAAAATAGTCATTAGGCTCACGAGACCTGCTTAAAACTTTCAGGACAGCTCCGCAAGCCTTTCCAGCACCCGTTTCAAAAAAAAAAAAAAAAAATGGGAGGACGTCTTTTAACGTCTTTGGCGCTCCTCCGTAGGTTTTTGCAGAACGTCATTTAACGTCTTTGGCAGTAAAAGAGTTAAGAGACCAGAGGAAATACTAAAGGAAGGAAGGAAGGATAGATGAAGCTGAGTGAGACAACTTTGCCAACAAGCTGAATTCTCGCTGTATTTGTGAGTTCACAAACTCCGGAGAACACATCTTGTACCGCTCCCGCTGATACGTTTGCTGCCGACCTTTTTTAGGTCGGACCAATCAGACCTATACGGCCAACGCCCCAAGCCCAATGCAGCAGAACGGAGAACAGCAGGCACACACGGAACCCCACCGGCCCACAGCCCCGGCACCCCCCACCCAGCCACCCGCACCACCACCCACCCGCAACAAGCTCACCGGTTCCCGAACCACGGAGACCACCTGCCCCAGGAATCGTGCCGGGTGTGTGCAAGGGCATCCGTGCCCACCCCACTTCCAGCCGCAGTGAAGGGCGGAACACTGTGGCAGGGAAGGAGAGGAGGGCGCACCAGGGGACGGGCAGCACCCCAGAACACCTGGCCCGTCAGGGAAAGGTCCCGTTGGTCGCGCCAGTGTACCTTGTGAGAACTAACCCTTTTACTGAGTTTGCCTGCTCGCCGACAGGCGAACTCTACCCCTACACCGTGAATGTGACCCCACCCAGTGTATATACAAATGTGTGCGGTGCATTAAAACTGGGAGCCCCCAGCAGCTCCTGGCCACTCCACCGGCACCCCGATGGGCGGAGGTGGGGCGAATGTTTGCCATCATTGACCATCATTCTAAAGCAATGAATTTGACAATCCCTTGTGTTATTTTCTCGGACTTGTCGCCATTTCAAGGTAGCGTTTGAAATGCCTCCACAAGTGTTTGCTGTGCTGTGGCTTTGCCGCCTTGTGCTTCTAAATCTCAAACGGGTCCGGATGATTCTTTTGAAAGTGACAAACTGAGCTCTGCTGGTTCCTCCACAAGAAGCCGCATGTTTACAGCAATGCATGACTATCATTTTGTTGTAGTGAAAAGTAATCCTGCATTGCAGTCATGTTGGCAATCAGGATTTATGGCAACCGGAAAACGCAACAATGGCAAAAAAAAAGTGAAACTAGACTCAAAAGAGCTGGATCAGGAGCCAATAGCGAGTATTGGATCGGGACATCGCAAGTCTGAATATTTAACACTCGCTTGCATCCTTCATCCTTCCAACTTTACGTTGCTGTTCATCTACATGATCAATCTGTAAAAATTGTCATCCATATTATACGTGGAGGATTTAAAACTGCTCTTCAAGAGTGTCCATGTTGCAGTCTGGATTCATTCAATTCATTTCATTTGTGTAGATTTCTTTCCAAAATACATGTTTAGAGCACTTGGTGAACAAAGCAAACGTCTGTCCAAACATTGTTTCATGGACAGATGTCTAGTTGGGACACATTTCAACACTTTGGGTTTTCCGTCTCCATCAAACTCTTGAATTTGCTTCACTTCCATTTGTTTTTGTGAACTGTACTTAACTCTTTATAGCCAGGAGCGCTATAGCGCTCTTCTATCTTTAAAGTCGGGATAGCGGACACATTTTGTTTTGTTTAGACCAATTTTTGGTCCCTTAGCCGATGAAATGCATCAGAATATACACGGGAGGTTGACTTGGACCTTGTAGCATGTCTTTGAATTTTATACGAGCGTTCATGCAAAAAGACGAACACAGGAGAAATGACAATGGCGGGTGATTCAAGCACGACACCGCTTGTTGAACGTGGGAATAAAGAAGCTAAATATTTTGCTGCAAAAGCATAAGCAAGCTAAGGAGGCTGCGCAAAACGACTACAACACGACTATCCGCCATTGTTGTTGACAGACTGACGGTTCACGCGCAGTCACGCAAGAATTGGCGCATACGTCATCAATCTGCGACAATGCGTCGTCATCTAACTGCGATCATTACATCATCACTGGAGGAGTATCCTGCATAAGGTGTCTAGACGGAAGCGTACGGGGCGCGTTTTGAAATCTTTCCACTCTGGAGCCCGCTTTCAAAAGTGATCGGTTTCAAGCTCCGAAACCGCGCCATCGTGTGGTTAAACGGCCTAAACGGTAAAAAACTTGTGAGGATACATTGAAACTGTCTTTTGTGTGGACGGGGCCTAAAATAGGTGCCATTTTCCTTTCCTTGTATTTGTTTTTTCATTTGCCATGAATGGAGGATTAGCATTCTGAAAATGATGTACAATTCCTTCAGGTAGCCTTCAGTAAATCCAAATTGATTACATTTTCAGGCCAATATTTGAGGCACCCACCGTTGAACATGAATTCTCGCGATATTTGTGAGTTCACAAACTCCAGAGAATTCATCTTGTACAAACCACTACCAATCACAGTGTGACATTGTGTTTGGGGCGTGATCTGCAACTGTGACGAAACCAGGAAGCCAGGCTGACGCCGGGGCTAACAAACAAACCTAACATGGACGAATGGACGCTGCAATTAATTCTGTTCTTGCAGAATTACACACCGATTTCCTTGTTGAATGTTGAACAGCGAGAGCTGCTTCGTGCATTTTTAGCTGGTAAAGATTCAAAGTATTGTACAGAATGTCCTTCCTTTCCTGAGCAGTCCCAGATTGATATTGTGGAGAACTCCCTTGAGTGAATCACAATATCAATCTGGCTATTGCCAGGTTAAGCCACTGTGCCATCGCCAAAAATATCTGAGTCTATGGATTAATTTACCTTTAATGATTCTGTTTTAATATGTGGTAAAGAAACAAAGTCTACAAAACAAATATTAAGGATAGCACTCAATAATTATTTTTTTGTTTTTTCAAAATTAAAAACTAGGACACTACAATTTAGCTGAAAATGTAATACAGTATACAATTAATTTACTTTTAAAACAATTGAATCACTAGTCAATCTTGTGACCAGTCACAGTAGTTGTGTTGTTACTTAAGTTAATGCTAAATGATCTATCTACAACTATCTTGGTTGACAGTTCAACAGTACTCAACAATCAGTGTAGCTACTCACCATTGTTCAAACCTTTCTTGCAGTCCGCCATTGTAACTTTGGAAACATGCTGCCAGAAACTCTCAGCTCGTGTTTGGTCTGACTAAACTTCCCATGATTCTTAGACGTAGAAGTAGGATGTAGTTCTAGTTAAGTTCCATTATGATACAAATGTGAAAGTAAATTGGAAGGAATTTTACAGTTGAATTCCTTTTTAACTGGTTTATCGCGTGAATTGCTATGAGAACTGTATGATTGACAATACACATGGGCAATCGATGACTGGACAAAAAAGAAGAAAAAGAACAGAGAAAATGACATGCCAGGACGGCACCTACGGAAAATTGAGATGGTGAAATCTGCCAGGAATCAGAACACAACCTCAAAACCACGACTGTCCCATATTTCAATCAAGGTTACGAGGATAGCCTAATCAGTTAGTGTTCCCTGATTTCCTTAGCAAAATACTGTATGTGCAATGCGTAACATTTTACAGCCCTGTAATTCTCATAAGGACAAAACTGACCTGGAATATACCATATACTACGTGTGCATGGAAAATGAACAGTTTGAAAGGGAAATCTGAGTGATCTTCACCACCACCATTTTTCACATCTGATAGAATGGAGTTCACAAATTGTTTTTTTTTTTTTTTTCAAGGAAGCTTGTTCTCGCGAACATGTGCAATTTTACCAAATCAGACATGTCATGGTTGGTCAAATATGTCCTTGCTGGTGTTCTTTTTTCTTTTTTTGGACATAATCTGTCCAAACAAAAGCAAGGCCATGCTCATAAATGTTACAATAGTGTTGATTGTGGTACTGCCGGATGTGAATTTGTAAAAACAAATGACTCGTGAATCTTTTATTAAGCACATAATTAATTCATGTCATAGTTCAAATGTTATTATCAGATAACATTGAAGGTAACAAGACCAAATTTGACTCAGGAAACTTTTAGAAGGGTTCTACTTTCAGTAATCTGAATTTACAGGAAAGAAAACTAAGGAATTATATTAATTCTCTGAAACTTCTCCTGAAATGAGGTTGTTGTGTATATGTGTATTATTATTATCTTTGCCTTTTCAAGTTGGCATTTCCAGAGTGAATGTGTACATGCATGCTAGGGCAAGTTCATATGGAACTTTTGATGGCATGTCTTTTAAAAACAATGGAACCTATAAAAAGGACAATGTAGAACAGGTATATCAAAAGTTAGCATTATAGCACCCGTCAGACACGCCAGGATGAAGTTATTAGAAACAACACACACATATCTCTTTTTGTGGGATACAGGTCTGCTGGCCACCAGAAAATCCTGAAAATTTCAAAACAAACAAACAAACAAAACACACCTTTAAAGGGGATGTTGAGGCTCATGTTTAAGCCACTGTTTTTATCCACTTAGAAGTAGTACAGGAGTTTGCTGTTTGTTACCATGTCTCATGAATCAGGATGGAGTCCAAGACAAAATTGTCAGTCGAATACATAGTCCATACTTGTACATGTTATGTACTATGTACACAGCATTTCAAAGATGTATTTATTTTATGAAACCAGCATTATTAGATCGATCTTTTAAAGGAAATTGCAGTGATCAAAGTATAATCTTTCCTGTGACAAATATTTAGACAGTATTTAACTCATTTGCTCCCAAAAATGTATAGAAGTGTTCTAATTTAAATATTGCCGTGGTCCTAAAAACTTAAAAACTTCTTCTTTTTTTTTAATTATGTTTTTTATGCTAAAGCATACAGAAGGCTTTGATGCAGCCTCTGAACTGCAGAGGACGCTTAAAGCAATGGTAGTTATTACCCCAAAAAATGGCCAGCAGATGGCAGCAGAGTAAACGAGATCAACCAGGGCCAAGTTGCAAAAAGGGTCTTTTCCCCGGTGTTTTAAAATGATTTGTGAATGATGATCAAACATAGCTATATGCTAATGCTAATTGCTGCAAAACGGAAACAGATAGAAATGTACTTTTTTTTCCTGATGAAAGAAGAGACTCTAGTCTAATCTTTCTTTTGGTACGGTCCATGCTTTTATAGCAATAAGAACACAATATTCTGTGGGCCTTGCACAATCAGTCAAAATCCAGTAAACCAGGCGGGAGCGAAGGGGATTGCTTCAGTGGAAATGGCTGGGAGGGAATGAGTTAAATGTATTGAAAATGCACCAATTTCTGGCCACCATCTTAATGCAAAAGTAATGGGTGTAATAGATTTTACCTATGTAAATAAATCCTCCAGTGAACACTGGAGAAAAAGAAGGAGGAGGAGAAGAAGAAGAAGGAGAAGAAAAAGAAGGAGGAGGAGGAGAAGAGTAAGAAGGAGGAGAAGAAAAAGAAGAAGGAGAAGAATCGTCTTTATATGTCATGTTCACACGCTTATGTGAAATTTGACCTCTGCGTTTGACCCATCGCAGCAGCGGATAGAGAAAGCATACACATTGTTTGTGGCATACACAGGAGCAGGTGGCTACTTATTTGAGGCATTGGTGTCTTGCTCAAGGACACCACATGCATGTATCCATGCGGTAGATGGTGTTGAACCATTTGTCCACGGCTGTGCTTACCGAATCTCTGTGCGGTGTTGCACCGCAACCGCATTGATAGCTCCAGTGATTGTACACATCTCCTCCCTGTAATTAACAATCAGTGGGGCTTCAGGCCAAGATGTCGGCTGAGTTGGAGAAGTGGTTTGGGGTGGATTAAAGCTGACGTCAGAGGCAAATGCAAATGCGCCTCTCCAAGCTTTATGTAAAAGCTCTGGAGTGGAAGCTTAGCCCGTGAATTTTGTCCATGTGCTTTTGCCCATTCTTGTCACTGCTGGAAGGATTGTGTGGACACATTGATGGGGTGGAGGACCAGCTCCCTCATCTTTGAAGACCATAAACCTTTTAAAACCATGACAAGTATTCTCCTGCAATATTGCCTGAGGAGTGGCAAAGACTTCACATGGTCGGTAGTTTGGGGTACTATAGTCTTCGCAAATACATGCAACCTCTTGCTTTTGCGTCTTCTAGGTGACAATATGGAGATGTATTTTGCAGCACAATGTCCATGTCAGTGGCAGACGGGGCTGCATGGCACGAATAGGCTGCAAGGGTGAGACACCCAGTCAGTTTCCATAGTGATGTGGTAGAATGGAGGGGATTAGCAGGGCCAGTGTACTGAGAAAGGATTGTAGCTCTCACTTAAAGGGCTCCGTGTCTTGCCTCCCTACAATTTGCTCAGACTGATGACGGACCCCTCCCCTCCTCTCACTTCCTTTCTATGCTCCCGAATGTATACAATATCTGATGTGCGTACTGGAACATGCAAATCCTTCTTTTTTTCCCCACATGCCACTTATTAGAGGTCATAGGATTTGTATTTGATTTCTATTTGTTCCAAACCTTTGCTATAAATACCACCAAGTGGAATGTTCGGAATCTCAAATTTGGTTAAATAATGTGTTCAAATATGTTTTAGTGATCACCTCACCTTTGCTAAATTAAATACATTTTAGATTATTGAATAAAAATCCGCCCACCATTATTGGCACCCCTTTTGTAAAACTTATATAGAAGGTCCAAAATAAATTAAAATGAAAAACATAATTAATTAATTAAATGAAGGAAAAAAATGGCTGAATGGAGGGGAATTAACATCACAAAACCACTAACCCTTTCAAAAATACAATTAGAAATTTGGAATTCGTCCGCCATTTTGTTCCTTGTCTGCCATTTTGTCCCCAGTGTTTCTGCTAGTGCTAGCGCTTGTCTGTGTTTGTGCACCCGGAGTATCTTCGGCTTTTCCATCCATCTCTAAACAGTATTGATAAGTAGCCTACATCATCTTATTTTTATTTTAATGTATTCCAGTTATTTTATACAAAGTATTTTGATGTAAATTTCAACTTTAACATTCAATTTGGACTTACGCGGAAATTAGGGTTACATCGCCAGTGACAGACCCAACGGGCGGCCTCGGACCACTATGAATGGAGGTCTTCGGCCATCTGGAGGAAGAGCTGGTGTGGAGGCATACATGGAAGTCTCCACAGATGTCCGTCTAGATGTGGGTCCACAAGGTGATTGGTCAGGGCTGCAAATGGGCGGCGGGGGTTGATGTGTGTTTCCACTGGCAAGGCAAGTTGCACTGCCTTTCATCATGATTTCAGCAAGCACCACACCCAAAAAAGTGGTTCGACTTTCCACAGCCCCTGCATCTTTGGTTTGACAGATTGAGATACACAACTTGCAATGGGTCTGTGTGTGATTGCCCGCCTGCCGTTTCACCTCTGCACTGAAATAAGAGGAGGTCAATGCTAACAGTGCATTTTTCTCCTGTAGATTGCAATCAGTTGTGTGCTCTCCCTGCTGGCTCCAAACCAACTCATATTCTAATTGGATAGATTTGCAGAGGCTAGCCAAGCACGGTGAATTAGCGACATTTTTCTGTACAGTACTAGCTTCGGGTAGAGTCGTATCAGCGGGACCAAGGACTGTTTGGCTTACAGAGCAAGTTAAGAAAAGCAGGTGTGCTAACAAGACCGTTGTTCACATTTTCTAGGGTTTAAATTGGGGTTTATACATTAGGGTATATTTTGATTTTAGTAAGTGATATCCAAAGTTTACTCATGATGCCATACATGAAAACAATTTTAACAATATGGCTCCTGCCCTCTGATTGGGAAGAAAATAAAACAAAACAAAACTATTTTGAAGTCTTACTTGACAAATGAATAATGACATAAAGCTCTAAGCCCAAAACAAAAAAAACCTGCCAACCTGGACAGGATGTAAAAAAGGACAAAAGTGGACGTTTGTGTCACAAACAATTGGAGAGACGTTGTGGTCATTACTACAACAACAGTGTGCTGTTTGTCAGTGTTATGGATTGAACTTGTCGTACCTATAATTGTGACTGACTCATATTTAAGTTGCTCCTAGTGCAAACAATCAAGTTTTTAAGATGACAGGCGCCTTTTCAACAAGGTTGCCAGAGATTTGGATCTCTAGCTGTGCTTTTTAACTCCTAGAAACCTATCTGCGTCATTAATGGACTTTTTGTAGAAGCAGCGGAGTGATCCCAGGTGTACCACGTGGGGAGTGGGGGTGGGGGAAGAGATGGAGATTGGTTTAAGCTGTTGCTTAGCAACCCATGTACAAAATTTGAAGCAATTTACTGACCCCATACTGTTTATCATTAAGGTCATATGTTTACTTTTATGAAATGCACACATTGTGCTTTTGCACGAGCAGGTGTGTCCTTTTCAGGGTTATTATAGTTTTGGCAATTTCATTATAGTTAGTTTTTATTTCGTTTTGTGTTTTGTTTTGTTTTTAAATTTAGTTTTCTGTGCTGCTCTGTTAGTTTTTTTTAAAAATGTGTTTTAGTTGTTTCAAATATGCTTAGTTTTGGTTTAGTTTTAGTATTAGTTTTCTTTTTTTTAATGTTTTTTTTGTTTTCTGTTTTTCTGAATATTTATTTCTGTTTTAGTAGATTTTTTTTTCTGTCAAAAAATATTCCGAAAAACAGGCTGAAAAAAATAATTATTCAGAATAACAGAGCTTGTAATTGCGGAATCGGACACTTTCCCGCATACCTCCATATGCAATAAGATGGTCATGTTTACTTACTGGCTCTCAATAAAGGAATAAATGTGTATACTGTATTGTGGTTTGTTCTCTAATCTCTGAGGGAAAACCCCTTTTAAAAAAATTCATAAAAACTGAAAAAAAATCTGAAAAACTGAAAAATAATTATTCAGAAAAACAGAGGAAAATGTTTTTTTTTAAAACTGAAAAAAAAATTACTCAAAAAAACAAAGCTCCCCCCAAATAATTGTCAGAAAAATAGGACTTTATTTTTTTCCAAGTGAATGCAATACGCTTCCGTAATTTTATTAGTTTAAATTCACTAAAATAATCCTTAAAATAATCCTTTTCGGCGCATGCATGTGTTAATGCTAACGCTGCTAACTTTCTGAAATTGATCCTGCATATTTCTGTGTATAGTTGTGCAAAGCGCAATTCTTTGGAATCACCAGCAAATGCTAAAAGTAGAAGCTTGTCTGTCAGGATTTATCTTCTTCGCACATGAAAATCAGAGATCATATAGAACAACTACAAGAGCAAAGCTGCAAACAGAGCATTCTCCACAAATTTGGCAGACGAATCACTGAAGATTGCTTCAATATCGGAGGACAGCTGACCTCTGTGAATCCCACTATACTTTGCCGCGTATGCAAAGTATGTCTGGCAAAAGCTGTTTACTATCAGAAAACGGTCCTCTCAGCTGCTTTGCTTGCTTGCAAATTGTGGCGCTTACGCGCGCGTGTGCGTGCACGAGAGAAAGCAAGACGAGGATTACAAAGAAAAAGGCGAGACGGAGCTGCTGGGACACTCAATTCATCGCAATTTAGGTCATGCTAAACAAATGCTACGCCAAAGGAGTGGACACGTAAGAGCATGCTACACAATGTGCACATGACAATGTGAGCCACGTCCAATCGCGGGCGGCGTGAGCACGTCACAAGCACGCCGGGCCTCTCCGCTCGCTCAGCGCATGCAAGTGTGAGCTATGCATCATTTCTCCTATGAAAAATGTGTGTTGTGAAGACGCAAGTGGGCCACTTGAGTGTTATTATACGCTCATGCACTGCAGCAATGGCACTTTGAGGCTGATGGGAACAAGGACAGCGTAATTCCGTGTGGGATCACTTCATTAGACCTTCTTTTAGCCTCAATGCCTTGCTGAAGGCTGCACCTTTGTAAATAGTTTGTGTTGTATGTATCGTAATTTCATTGGAACAATAGCCTACTGTATTTCCTTTTCCATAATTATTAAGACTTGTTTACATGTTGATTGTGCAAAAGAAAAATAGTCTGAACTAAAGAGAAGTGTTCCCATTTTTTAGCAGCAGGAAAACAACTTTGTGACAATATAAATAAAATATGTGAATTGCTTTTGATTAGCATACTAATGGGACATCATCATGCTAATTATCTCATCTGTGGCCTCAAATTGCACAGTAGCGTTGAGAGATGCGGCTCAACCAATGTGCATCGTAAAATTAAGCACTGACTGTGCATAAGATGAATTCAGGAAAATGTTTTTATGCTTCTGTAACATTATTTTGAATATAATGGTTATAACTAACTGAACACAAATGTACAATAATTCGCAGCATTTAAAATGTTCAATTTCCAATTATTCAAATGTATGATGGTGAAATGCTGTCATTTTAATTTCTTTTTTAGTTTGTTGTTTTTATTACATTGTTTGTTTTCCGCCAAAGCAAGCCAAGGTGGATGATATTGTGAAATCAATTATGCCAGTTTAATGTGATAATAAAACTCTCAATATTAGGTACATTTTCACAATCCAATTCCATCCAGCTTCACTTAAATGTAGTATGAGAGCTGTATCAAAAATACTGCAAAGACAAATGGTATAAACAGAATATTGTATTTTATATTGAGCACTATATATTTAAAGTAAAAACTTTAATTCGGTGGCTTAGTGGTAGAGTGCATGCCCTGAGATTGGGGGGTTGTGAGTTCAATCCCCAGCTGGGTCATACCAAATGCATACAAGAGTTCATACTATACTGGTCTGAAAAAAAGTGCTATCGAATTTCCCTACTAAACCCAAGACAAAAGTCCCTTTTGTGGGCCATTATGGCTATTTCACTATGGCATATTTCAATATGAGGAAATACAAGGCATTTAAATGACACAATCTTACGTTGATGATATTCAAAGAGCTGGATTTAAAAATAAAAAAAAAGTGCCTTAACTTGTCGACATTATTGTATTGATACTATCTGTGAGGTATTCATTGAATCCTAAGTTTATTTGCTGGGTTGACATGGATGAGCTGCGCCCTTTGGGTGGTGCACCTTGTACTGGTTGCCAGCCAATCACAGGGCACATACATACAAACAACTGACACTCACATTCACACCTTCAATCAATTCAGAATCTTGATGTCTTGAATTTGAACTCCCACCCTCAGAACTGTGAGCCAGATGTGCTAACCAGTTTTTTACCGCGCCGTGTTAAAATAACGATGCCATAGTCGAGGTAGAAAAGCCTGCAGCGCATTAAAGTAATTTTACAGCCAGTGGGCTAGCAAAGCGGCGACGCAAGTGTACGCTCCCTAAAAGCCAACACATGACAGAACAAGTCATCTTGGCCTAATGAGGCTTCTACATCCGGCGTACCCACACAAGCCAAATGAACATTTCCAGATTGGCGGCTGGTGGAAAGGCTGAGGAGGTCACATGTCACCAGCCTATTGGACATGCCCGTGCGCTCCATCAGCAGGTGTGTAAATATGTATCATGTTTCGCAGCGCAGGGCCGCTGGCCACCCCAGATGGGATCTGAAATGCGGCGTTTCATGTGCTATCATTTAGTAGGTTAGTTCACCCCTCATTGCTTTCACCATCTGCTGCTCTTCAGCTTGCCATGCAGGAAACACTCTTCATCTTACTGCCAAGACCTTTGCAACTCAGTCACACTTGACACCGCATTTTATTAAGGGTGTGTGGGGGGAGTGGGGGTCTTTTTATTTTTAGCCGATTGGTGAAACCAGGCAACAAGTGTGGGGGGAACAGAACTGCAAACATGGAGGCAAATGACAAAATGCAGATGTTTTGATTTTGTGGTGAAACAAATAAAGGAAAACAGTATGTTACAAGATTTTATACATCTCTTTCCAAGATGTGTATTTGCCATCGTTACTTTATTATTGAGGGCAATATTGTGTTGTGTCTCCTCCTTTTATTGACCTGCTGCCTTCATCTCAATCTGCAGACAGTCGCTGACTGGCCTCCTTGTCCAAATAACGAGGTCTGCATTGCCCCCATGAGCCTCCTTTTTTTCCTTCTTTTTTATTTTCCTTGGCAAATTCATCTTGCTGGGTGCATATTTTGTGACACTGCACGTGCGCAGATCAATTATGAAGCCATTCATTGTGAAATGAGTATCAGGGGAAATAAAGCAAAATACTGTGCAGCATAATGTGGATCACTTCATGATAGTGAGCATTTTTGGATAAAATGCTGCAAAGAATGTTCAATGTTGTGATTGGATTGAGGAGTGCAACAATATGAAAAATACAAAGGGTGCAAGTTTGACGTCAATGCAGCCTATAGATGAAGATGAGGGAGAAGGGGGGGTCGACTTTGAGATGACATTGAGGCTGCATGTGTAGATGGGAGTTGAGTCTCTGCTTGTTGATGTTAGACAGTCGCACAAGAAGGCAAAGCGGCTGCTGCCCGTGTTGATTCAGCCTCTTTTTCTTCTTCTTCATCTTCATCTTCATCCTCTTCTTTTTCTTCCTCCTCTTGGTCTTTTCAGCACCGCTCCCCGGCTGGACAGCTCTTGCGCTTTGGACCCTTTGGACGCTGCATGGTCCCTTTAAGGCTTTTAATGGAAGTAAAACCTATTGATGTTCCAAGACATATTGGGAGTTTACAACTTCATCCACAGGAGGAGGAATCCACGCAGATTCGGGGCAGGCTGCGCATCCTCCACATTCACTCCACGTCCACTGTGAGTAAATATGCCAGGTGCTGCTGTGTGTGCGCGCGTGCACGTGTTTGGAAACAACAAATGTCTCCATGTATGATTCTTGTTGTTTTTGCGGCAGTGGGTTAACGCACAAGAAATGCGTTTATTGGTGTCTGTGTGCGTGTGTGTCTGTGTGCGTATGTGTGTGTTTGCGCGCGTGCGTGTGAGTGCTGAGCGACTTCACGATAAATAAAAAGAAGAAGAAATGAGCGGTTGATGTCGCGCCTTTCGTCTACTGCAAATGTGCGGACATAATCGTGTCAAATGTGCAGTCACGTTATTGTGCGCGTTTTGCTAATTAAGTCGAGGTGGACGGCTTGGACCGATGCGTAAGGCTTTTACGCATTGGACATCCCTTTGTCTCCACTGTGTGTTGTGTCTCCCAGCTGGTGTGAGACCTCTCTGCGTGCACACTTTTGGAAGAAGCGTTAGGAGAATCTGCAGGTGGTAATTGGAGGACACCTCTTTATTATGATTCCCATGCAGCTCATCGGCGATTTGCTTCTGCGCGTCTTGCGCTTGCAGTGATTCATCCAAGTTTTTTTCCCCTCGTTTTTTTTCCCAGTTGTGTGTTTTGTTGGTTTGTTCGTTTGATGCAATAAATGCCAGACTTTGCATGTTGAAATAATTGGCTTGAATCTGTCATGTGTTCAGTCCAATATGACTTTTTTCCCCGATTCTGATATGAATAGTTCTCTTTTTTTTATGTCAATGGTCCTAATTCACACCAGCTTCTTTAATGTCTGTTTGAAATGCGCATATCAATGCAAAGCGGATTTGCTCATTTAATTGGCTTTATTGCGCCAAACGAGGAGTTAATTAATGCTGTGCAAAATGTGTATATTTGCGCCTCACGATGAGCTGGGTCGGGTCGCCTGAAAAACGGGACCAACTGCTGTTATTTACCATACCTGCAGGTTAACGGCGACTGACGATCCGTGCGTACGCGGGCTTCTTTTCCTCACGCTCGCTCCAAAGGTTTGGTGCGAAAACCGCGAAGCTGTTGTCTACGTGGACCGGTGCAGAAGCCTCCCGTCCGACTGCCAGGGCCTGTGCCAAAGCCAGAGACATGGCGACAAACGGCACCAAAACGGATGGCCAAGTGACGGAACTGAACGAGGTGGCCGCCAATAATGACAAGCCCAAGTCGCTGGACGTCAAGCCGGAAAATAAGAAAAAGGAGTTGCCAGATAGAGAAACATGGGGAGGGAAATTTGATTTCCTGCTGTCGTGTGTGGGTTATGCAATTGGACTGGGCAACGTGTGGAGATTTCCATATCTCTGTGGCAAAAACGGTGGAGGTAAACAAGCTTTTTCTTGTGCTCCACGGGCAAACTTGCGCCTCATGATTTCATGCACGTGATGTTGTGCTGATGTCTGACTTGATCCACTTTTCCATCTCCATCCAGGGGCCTTCTTGATTCCATATTTTTTGACTCTCATATTTGCTGGGATGCCCTTGTTCCTACTGGAATGCTCCCTGGGTCAATACACCTCGATTGGGGGGCTCGGTGTGTGGAAACTGGCTCCCATGTTTAAAGGTAGCTCCTCTCGTGATACATTTGAAAACAGCATATAGTGATGACAATTAATCCCTTGCATGCATACTGATAGTTGAAGTGGCATATTTATGTTTGTGTGGCAGGTGTGGGCCTTGCAGCTGCTGTCCTTTCCTTCTGGCTTAACATTTACTACATTGTAATCATTTCCTGGGCAATTTATTACCTGTACAACTCCTTCACTGCTGTGAGTACCCCTGAAAAAGCATCAAATCAGTGTTGTTGAAGAATCACAGGCACGGTTTTGTACATGTGTTTTATTTGATTCCAGGAACTACCATGGAGCTCATGCAACAATCTATGGAACACAGAGAAGTGTTATACAAATTACTCCATTGCAGACACCACCAATCTCACCAGTGCAGTGGTGGAGTTTTGGGAGTAAGATATCCTCATCCTCTTGTAGCCCTCCATGAATCCCGAAGATAAACAAAAGGCCGGCAGGCTGTCTAACAGGCGTACTGTCACTGGCTTTGATTTATAGGCGCAATGTGCATGAAATGACCGATGGCTTGGAAAAACCGGGCCAGATTCGAGTGCCGCTCGCAATAACGCTGGCCATCGCTTGGGTCCTCGTCTACTTCTGTATCTGGAAAGGGGTCGGCTGGACAGGGAAGGTAAGACCTTCGCGTATTTGGCTGTCGAGAGCTTTTATGCTGATAAGGAGATATATGTGACCGGAATGCATTATTAATCTAATCTAATATTGCCTCATACATGATTTAGAATTCAGTCAGCGTCGTCAGGATGAATTTCAAAATAAGAGGCAGCAAACAATCCAATTGTGCCCTACAGTGGCTCCTCTAATTCCAAGCCTCCTGACACTATTGGCAGTGCGTGTGGATCCGTGATAGGAGGAGCAACAAACAGCCATTGGCCGCAATCTGGGTTTGTCGTTCCCTTTCTCTCCAAGTGCTTTGCCTCCCCTCATGGGCCCACATAGCCATTGCCATGTGACCATGGCAAATAAAATTAGACTTGGTCACAAAACATCATATTTCCTCTGCACGTTTGGCAAATAAATAGCTCGCACGCTGTCATGAATGCACATGGAGAAGAGGAGATGAGCTCAGTGAGGCTGCAGCAGCTTTGCTGCTCTTGAAGACACATTCAGAGCAGGAGTGTACGTTTACAGCACATAATTAACTGAGGGAAGAATTAATGGATTAACTGTTACTTTCAAAGGGATGGCAGAATCTCTCTCTGACATGAAAGTGGGCATTTCGTGTCGGCCAATGTTGCCCGCGGACATTGCTGCCTTCCGATAGCTTTTGGCAGGCGCTTCTGAAACGGTCCCTTCTGGGGGGGAAAACAATGCAATTATTTTTCCAAACAAGCTATACAAGTTGAGTAAAACTATTACACATGTAGCAAAAATGCAACAAATTAAGCGGTAGTGAGTAACTGGTCATTATTGTTATCACCCACAATTCTTTTCAGATCAAAAGTTATGAGTATTTCAATACTACGACGCCGTATTAGGGCCACGTGTAAACATATATTTTTTTAGATGTTGGGGCAATATTCCGAGAGAAAAAAACTCGCAAATTTGCCACTTTAAAAAGTCGCAAATTTGCCACTTTATAAAGTGGCAAATCTGCAAGAAAAAACTCGTCAATTTGCGAGTTTATAAAGTGGCAAATTTGCGAGTTCATAAAGTGGCAAATTTGTGAGAAAAAAACTCTGAAACTTACGAGAAATACACGTAGCGTACCACTCGGATGTTTGTTCCAATATTTTTCGGTCGGGTTTTCAAATAAGGAGATAGTAATGGCTACAGCCATATCATGTTAAATCATGATATGATTGAAGCGATGGGTAATGCTAGCGACAAAGACGCCTCGCTTTGCAAAGGTCTGAGGATCAAGCATTTAAGTTCATTTGTTAAAATGTATTTTTATTTGTACATTTATGTTTCCAGAATTATTATTTACACATTCGTACATTTTAGTTGTTTTTTTTGTTTTTTTTGTACAAGTAGCTAAGTTGATGTGTCGAATCTGCTGCTCGCCGTCATTCACTTGCATTTACCTAAAGTATGCTAGTTTCTGATTGGTTAGTGTTTAGTCAGCTGATAGGGAAGTGTTGTCGCGCTAGGTGCCATATGACGAGTAAAGTTTAAATTAGGAATGATCCGTCTCGATCCTGCCTTTTCATTTTATAAGCAGTGTCCCATTAACCACCAACGAATCCTCACTTTATAATTTGCCCCTTTATAAACTCGCTAATTTGAGAGTTTTTTTTAGAGTGGCAAATTTGAGAGTTCTCTGAATATTAAACCCCGCTGAATTTTTTTTTATACGTGGCCGTAATACGCTGTCGTACAGTACACTATGTGTCATTTAGTAAAAAGTGTCATCTGTGAGCTCTTAGCTGGCTAGATGCTAACAGTGCTAGAAAAAAAAACAATTCTAGTTTCTGCTCAGAATTTGTGCGTTGCACATTTTTCAAACTATGAATCATAAAGGTGAGATTAATTGCAATATATAAAATGTATGTTTTGAAATAGTAACTATTAACTATATAAATATTTTCTTGCTCATACTGTATTTTAGTGTTTTGTTTTTATTTTTTTATGTTGATGGATAAAAGTACGTGTTTACATGTAAGTTCATAACAAGTGAATTGGATCTATCCTTAATTTGCATTTTTTATATCTACATGTTCGCAAAAGCACAGTGGTGCCTCTTGAATTTTTTTGGGGGGTGGCCAGATGGGGACACTTAAAATCTTAGGGTGGGACACCTACCGAAACTAAAAGCCATCATTTCAGGATATCATTATAGTGTTGTAGTCAACTGGCCACAGTGGCCAGTAGAAAGACTTAATTGCCATCTAATATGCTTTGGTTACTAATGATCGAATGTGCAAAGAGTAATAAGTTAAGTACAATTAAAATGGATTTCTATTGGCCAAGCAAATTTATGGGGTGACCAGTGAATTTGCAGGGGGCGACATCTTCGTGGCGCCATTGCGCATACACTTATTCTGGTTATGAAAAACACATATTTGGGAAATTATTTACTTAAAGGGGAAGTAAAACCCCAAATTTTATTTTATTTTATTTTATTTTTTACAAGAATGTTCTATGCAGCCCACTAGTCTAAATACGACATTCTGGTTAATTTTGCGTGTGTGGAATATAACTTGAGTAGCAAAATCCATCTGTTTTTATCCATCTCAGGGGGCGGCCATTTTGTCCCTTGCTGTCAACTGTAGATTAATGTTGCTCAGGTCTCAGGTAAAAACCAAGCACAGCACAGCTTCAGAAAACAGGTGACCTCTGATTGGTTGTTGAAAGAGCCCTGAGCAACTGTAATGTCATCTTCAGTCGACAGCAAGTTTTAAAATGGCTGCCCCCTAAGATGGATAAAAATGGCTGGATTTTGCTTCATAACTTATATTACACAAATGTAATATTAATCAGAATGTCATGTTTAGACTAGTGAGGTCACATATAACATATTATTGTCAAGAAATATTTAAGGTTGACTTCCATGTTAATTCTCACATGTTAAGACTTTGGTAGTCTTCAGCATTTTCAAATTTCAAATTGTGACTCAACACTTGATCATGTTGATCAGTTTACTTCAGTTTGAGCTGATGGTTATGAATGTCTTGTTTGTCTTAAAACACACACAATGTGTCTGCTTTCATAAAGCGACTTTCATTTGTCTCACTAACCTTGCTGGCAAGAATATTATTAAACTGAGTTTTTCTGTTCAGTGTTGTCGATGGACATCTGACTACATATTACTTCAACCTCTGAGTGTGACCGTTTGGTTATTTAGTTCTTTGGCTACAATGGAAAGGAGCAATCAAATAAGTGAGGCTGTTTATCAAAGGGGAAGTCCCCCCCCCCCCCCAAAAAAAAAAAAAAATTACAATAATCTGTTCTACGCACTCCCACTAGTCTAAACACGATATTCTGATTAATGTTGCATTTGTGGAACATGAATGAAGCAGCATCTGTCTCAGGGCCATTTTGACACTTGCTGTCGACTGAAAATGATGTCACAGTTTCTCAAGGCTCAGGTAATGACCAATCATAGCTCCGCTTGCAGATGACACATGACCAAACTCAGAAAACAGGTGAGCCGTGATTTAATGTGATTTTATTCATATTTCACAAATGCAATATTAATCAGAATGCCGTGTTTAGACTAGTGAGGTGCATAGAACACATTGTTGTAAGGAAAATGTGGGGGGTTTACTTCCCCATTCTATTGTTTTGTTCATTAAAGGTGGCTTAATACAATATCATCTATGTTCTTCTTTGGCAACAGATTTTTTGCCAGTTGTCAGGACTCAATAATCAGTTTCTCTCCAATTCTGTGAATTCATTATGATGTCCATCCCAAATTCAGAGCCATCCTAGAAATGATGCTAACTGGACGCGACCATGCAGTTTGCAATTTGTGCATTGGCGAAGCCTCGCTGATTGCCGCTTCACACTTCACAGGTGGTTTACTTCTCGGCTACGTATCCCTACTTCATGCTCTTCATTCTCTTCATTCGTGGAGTGACCCTGCCCGGAGCAAGAGAGGGAATTCTATTCTACATCACCCCTAATTTTGAAAAGCTCAAACAATCGGAGGTAAAGACAAGCAAATGCAACGAGATCGCATGCGTTGCCCGGCGAATTTCAATATTTGTGCTCCTCTCACCAGGTATGGCTGGACGCAGCAACCCAAATCTTTTTTTCCTACGGATTGGGCTTGGGCTCACTTATAGCTCTTGGAAGCTACAACCCATTCAATAATAATGTTTACAGGTGAGACTGACAAAACCCACAGTGTGGGTTGATGTTGGAACGAGACGGTTTTTGATTTTAAGTCTGTGTACTGAAAGGAAATGAAACAGGACTGCAATGTGTGATTTTCCTGATGCCTGTTTTCTTGCTTTCAAAGTAATTTCTACTCCATTTCTTTGAATCTATTATGGATGTAATATGTTCTGTCCACATATAAAATGTCAATTTTCTCCACTTGTTCTCCCTAGAGACTCTATTATTGTGTGCTTCATCAACTCATGCACCAGCATGTTTGCTGGCCTTGTCATCTTCTCCATTGTTGGTTTCATGGCACACGTGACCAAGAAGGATATTGCCGACGTAGCGGCTTCAGGTAACAATGCGTGGGGCAGCCCAACCATCAATGGTGCCAACGTTTTGATCGTCACTTTCTGCATGCCAACTGACGAAATATGATTTTGCCATTTGCTCTCCAGGTCCCGGCTTAGCTTTTCTGGCGTATCCTGAGGCAGTAACCCAGTTGCCTGTGTCTCCACTGTGGGCTATTCTGTTCTTCTCCATGCTGCTCATGCTGGGGATCGACAGCCAGGTAAGCGGGCTAAGTAACAATCTGCTCATGGGCTGACCTAAATAGTCAAATGCGGGTACGTATCACACGGCAGCACCCGCCAGCTCGCTGCATGATAAGCATGCAATTTGCTTCTTGTGCACTGATAGTGGCCAGTTTTGACATTAGCTGTCAAGGTGCTTTAAAGCAACTGTATCACCTCTGTGTGCCTGCAGGTTACACTGCCTGCAATTTCTTTATTTTTCGCTCTACATTTTGTGATATCAAGGTTTGAATGAGGCAACAGAAAGCAGTGAGGCAGTCATACCTTGGTGTTATAGAAATGTTGATTTTGCACATCTAGAATTATTCCAAGAAGTGGATTGTGAGATCGTTCAGAAGAAGTGCTGTCACTATGGAATATTTTTAGGTTCGATTGATTATTCAATCGATTAATTGACCAATCAGATTCAATTTAATTTTGCATTAAAGCGGGTTTTATTTAATTCCCCAAGATTACTGTTTATCAACCAGAGATTGGTGTTTATTTCGTACTTCAAATTTGTATAGTGATTTAAAAAAAAGGGGAAATGATGTTGTCCTATTGATATGCTGAAATCTGAGGATTTGGAACATTTTAAATAATTTAGAAAAAAAGGCTCCAAACGATTACTCAATTATTAAAAGTTGTTGATTAACTCATTCACTCCCAGCCATTGTCACTGAAGCAACCCTCTTCACTGCCGGCTGTTTTACTGGATTATGAATGATTTTGTAAAACCCACAGAATATTGTGTTCTATTGCTATAAAGAATGAATGGAACCTATAGAGTCTTTTCTTCCATCAGGAAAAAAAAAGTATATTTGTATCTGTTTTTGTTTGCAGCAATTAGCATTACAATATAGCCAAGTTTAATCATTATTCACAAACCTGTCAAAAACACTGGAAAAAAGAGCTTTGTTGCAAAATGGCCCTGGTTGATCTCTTATACTCTGCTGCTACTTGCGGGCCGTTTTTGTAATAACTGCCATTGCTTCATGCATTCTCTTCAGTTCAGAGGCTACATCAGAAACTTTTGTGTGCTCTAGCATAATAATAAAATAAAAGAAACATTTTAAAAACATATGAATACGTCTTTGGGAGCATGGTAATATTAAAATGGAACGTGTTTATACGTTTCTGGGAGCAAATGAGTTAATATGATACAGTAATTGATTACTTGTTGATTAATCGATTAACTTTGACAGCTCTATTCAGAAGATGACAGTATGTTTGCCACAATCCTCCCTTATCCGGTACACCAACTAAGTCAGATTTAGCTAACCTAATTGCATGCTACAATCTAAATATGAAGACTGGAATGGCACCAAGTGTCGATATAGAGAGCAATAAAATCACAATCAGCAATAAAGTACAATCACTCAGCAAGGTTTAATGCTTGCACATAATGGCCTTTCATATTTATCTCTGTGCCCGCTGTTCTTGTCCGTCAGTTCTGCACTGTGGAGGGCTTCATTACTGCTTTAGTAGATGAATTTCCCACAAAGCTTCGAGGTAGACGAGAGATCTTCATCGCAGTGGTCTGCCTGGTGTCTTATGTGATTGGCCTTTCAAACATCACACAGGTACAGCAGGCGGCTCTCTCTCCAAACTGTTACCATTGTGAAATCATGCTGAAATGACTCAACTCCATTTTTCTGCCACCAGGGTGGGATTTATGTGTTCAAACTGTTTGACTACTATTCTGCCAGTGGAATGTGTCTGCTTTTCCTGGTCTTCTTTGAATGCATCTCCATATCCTGGTGCTACGGTGTGTATGTCACGAAGACGGACACATTGTTCATTGATTCAGCAACATTTGAAGTTAGAGGAATCTTGAAAAAGTCTTGTCAGCGTCAAGGTCGTGCACGCTCATCATCATGCGCGGCAAACCTGCAGCAAATTGAAATAGATTGGAGATGCGTTTTTCACCCTCCATTTATTTGTCTCTCAGGTGTGAACAAGTTCTATGACAACATCGAGGAGATGATTGGCTACAAGCCGTGTGTGTGGTGGAAGATGTGCTGGGTGGTGTTCACCCCCCTCATTGTCGCTGTGCGTGAGATCAGTACACTTGACGTGAAAAATGGAACATCGTGAAAAGTCAATATTAGCTGCCTGCCCGCCGCCACGTTGAGATGAGACGCCGCTACGAGTCATGGGTGTCATGATGCATAAAGTGTCTCCTGTCTCCCACAGGGGGTGTTCTTGTTCAGCGCCGTACAAATGGTTCCTCTCACGATGGGAGACTATGTGTTCCCAGGCTGGGGTCAGGGAGTGGGCTGGCTCATGGCACTCTCTTCTATGATTCTCATACCGGGATACATGATTTACATGTATCTTGGCCTCAAGGGCACCTACAAAGAGGTATGAGGATTTGGGAATTTGCTTAGAGGGGACGTTTCTTAACAATTTCTTGACAATATGTTCTATGCAACCCCACTAGTCTGAATACGGTATTTTGGTTGAGTTAAAGGGGAAGTCAACGTTAAACATTTCTTGACAATAATATGTTATATGTGACCTCACTAGTCTAAACATAACATTCTGGTGGGGGTGCATAGAACATATTGTCAAGAAAATATTTTTGGCTTGACTTGAAATCCAGCAGTTTTTATGAATCTCAGGAGGCGGCCATTTTTTCACTTACTGTCGAGAGACAATGACATCACAGTTGCTCAGGTCTCAGGTGACAGCCAATCACAACTCCATTTTAGAAAACAGGTCACCTGCAATTGGTCGTTGCCTAAACTGAGCATCAGTGATGTCATCTTCAGTCGACAGCCAGTGGCAAAATGGCCGCCTCCTGAGATGGATTAAAAACGGCTGGGTTTTGTTGCATAATTTATATTCCACTTGTCATATTAATCCGAATGTCATGTTTAGACCAGTGAGGTCACATATAACATATTAGTGTCAAGAACTGTTTAAGGTTGACTTCCCCTTTAACTAAAGTTTGCACTGCTGTTTGTAACCCGTGCGCATCTCTCTGCAGCGACTTCGGATAATGCTTCAGCCTCCAGCGGTTGTCAGGCGACCGCAGGAAAATGGACCTGAGCAGCTGGTGGAAACCAACACTGCTAACCTACCCAGCCCGGCTAATCCAGCTAACCCCGCCAGCCCGACCAATCCAGTCCCCGCCAACCCGGCTCCAGTCACCGCAACCAGCCCCGTGTCCCCCGCGAACCCGGCTCCGCCATCCGCTAACCCTCCTCCTGCTGCTGCCGCTAGCCCTGTGAACCCAGCAACAAGCCCCACCATTGTGACCACCATCACCACAACCGCCAGCACCGCGGCCAGTCCGGCCATCAACACAACAACAGTCAGTCCAACAGCCCCTCCCCCGAACCCGGCCAATCCAACGGAGCCCGTTAACCCGCCAATCCCAGCAAGTGTGCCCTCTAACCTGACCACTGCCGAGGCCAACGTGTAGACAGCAAAGAAACCCTCTTGGAGCATGTAGACAAACGAGAACATTACACAGGACTTACTTCCAAGATTTTAATTGATTCACCTACCTCCGAGGGCAATACCTGATCGAAACAGATTTTCCAACCATATTTCATTTTCCTACATTTTCCAAGCCAACGATGTCCTATTGTTGGTTTGCATTCCGAAAATATCAAAGACTGTTAGTGTGCCGGTGCAACCATAAATCTGAGTATTTAAAAAAATAAATAAACATACTGTGTAATACTGTGAGAAAAGAAAACAAACTAAATAGAGATATAGATTAGAAATTTGTTGAATATCTTCATGAATGGAGTAAATACCTGTGTGACTATAGTAGATGAAGTAGTGAACAAAATTGACATCGCTAACGACAGCAAGGGCTGTGTCAATTTTATCGTGGATGTTTACTAAATCTCACACAGTTGTCTCTTTTTCAAAACGTTGCAAAACGTGCACTCTGTAAGGCAAACTGAAGAAAGCACAATGCCAATAAGAAGTTCATGTTTAGAAGTCAGCTGGAGAAATCCAGTCATGTTTTGTGTGTAAGAGAGAGACTGTTATTTTTCCTTCCTTTTTTCAGTGAAAAAAAAAAGAAAAAACTTTTATGTGATGGAAACATTTTTAGAATTATTTTTAGGAGGTTTTATACTCTATGTTGTCGATGTGATGGAGGACCAAATCAATAGGCAGACACATGCAAAAACTATGCCATTTAGTATCTGGTTGGCAGAAGCACAGGGTACGAAGAGGTACAAAAAAATGAAGGGAGAAAAAAAAAGCACAGGGTTAGAGGAAGTGATTTACAAACGTAGACTATCCCTTAATCTTGACAGTCAGTGCTGTTTACGATTTGCATGCTTTCCTCAGGAACATCAGTGAAAATTGTCTGAAATTCCTGACTTTAAAAAAAAAGAAGAAAAAAAGATGGCCTTAAGCCAAAACATCAATTTCGGTCTGTTTACATGACTGGGCACAACAACAAAAAAGGACCACATCATACACTAGCACAAGAACCTGGACCAACTCTGTGTTTGAGTTTGACTTTTCTGTACGTGTATCGATCAATTATAGTTTGATCAATATGTATTCAGCAATACATATGTAGATGTTTAAGTGCGGGCCAGTAAGCAAGTGGTCTGTTTCTGTTTTTGTTTCCGCTGTCTTTGCTTTATTTGTGAAAAGCACAAAGCTTTAATTTGCCCAGATGTTTACCATAGCGTGTTAGCACAATGCTAGTTAGCTACTGCGATAAAAGTATCGAGTTTGGAAAGTAACAGGTTCACAGTGAAACGCAAAACAACTAAGTGAAAAATGTGAAATGGCTACAGTTCATGTCCTGTGAATTTTTATTTCTTTGTATAAAGTTACTCTACCACAGTTTTCTCTGGAACTTTGTTGTAAATCCGTACTGTGTAAACATGTAACTGTGAATGTCTGTAATACATTGGAAGTTAATGTCTAAATGTTGAAAAAATGGAGTTGCTGTTTTCTGCAATAATATTTTGGTCACAGAAGCTAAAGCACATATCTGACAGAACTATATGAAACGACGAAATGACAATGAAGATACCGATGATTATATTAAAAATAGAAACTATGTCTAGTAAAACAATATTGTTTTGTATATTTTTAACTGTCTCACTGCCTAATGTAAAACATTATATAGACATGATATGTATTTAAATGGTGTCAAATGATAAAGCACGATTGTTATGTTCTACAAACAGAAAAAGAATGAAAAAAATAAAGAGTTATAGAAAATATGAAAACAATGTGTGCTAAGTAGCAGTCCCATGATTTTTCAACACTGTTTTCAGGAAGTCAGATGAACTGCTGAATCCTGCCGTAATTGGCCATTGTTCCATCTCGTGATGTTTCAAGTATTTCTACTCAATAGTTCATCACATTTGAGGAAATGTGACACGAATAAAAGCACAAAAAGCCGTTAAATGGAAATAAAATTCCATGTGTATGGGTCTTTTTTGGGGGGGTAGAAATAAGGAAATTTTGTTTGAACATTTTTAAGAAAACCCCCCACAAAACTAAAAACATCAAAAGGAGAAAACTGTGTGCCACAGTCAAGCAGTAAGTCTGACAGAGAGACCTGGGCCAACAAGAAAAACATCACCACCAAACAGCTCTTGCCCCCGAGCACTGGTGAGCTCACCAACCCCCGTGTGTGCTTATGTGTATGTACGTGCACACGCTTCAGTCTTCTCCCCACCTCTTGCAGTCACTGCTCCCATTAGCTTCCATTGTGATAAAAGAGATGCTACCAGCTGACACCACCACAATGACTCGCCATGGATCAAACAATGAGATGTCCCCTCCAGTTTCTTGTGGCAAATCGTGCGTGCGTGCGTGCGTGTGTGTGAGGGAGGAGCTAAGAGGGAAAGAAAGCTATGAGTTTGAGCTGACCTGGGTTTGAATAAAGCCCCTAATGGCAGATGATCTACAGCCTCAAAAGATGATTTATTTGCTTTCTTTATTCCAATCATACCGTCCAAACCGATGTGTCAAGTCATCATCTTTGACAAGGTCTACTCTAGATTAACTGGGAGCAGGTAGGGGACAATTTTGGTTGGGACAAACAACTGGATTTGGATTTTTGACTGCTGTTGTTTGAGAGCCGGTTTACAACACAGTTAAATCAAACAAGCCTGAGGTTGTACATATTGGAATGCCACCCCACACGAGGCCTAAGTAAATCTTGAAAGACTTTGAACCCACCACACACCAGTGGCGGTGAGGACAAAAGGTGTGATGAAGACCGTTATGGAACAGTCCTAAAATGATCCGGGCCCTACATGGAGGAAATAACTTATTTTGTGATCACTGGTGGAGGTTTTCATGCATGCCAGATCCACCACACCAGCATCTACCGAAATTCAAACACAATCTGCTTCTTCCTCTGGTCGTTGAATCGGTAGAGGCTGAAGTCTGTGGATCTCACTCTGCTTCATCTATCCTTCCTTCGTTTCCTCAGTCTTTCCTTTGGTCTCTTGAGGTCTCCCTAATTTGTTGGAATTTAGATGTTTCTGGGGTTGGTGAAAGACTCTGGTTGGTAACCCGGTGGGTAGTAGGTAATGTCTGGTCGGTGCTGGATTTCACTTTACTTTCTTTTCTTTGATCCTTCCTTGGGTCTCCTGACAACCTCACGACTCTAGCTGGATTCTGAAGAATTCGGTTTAGGTGAACGGTATGGGATTTTTAATAGGTTTTAGTTGAACTAATGAGTACGGATTCACACGCACGCACACATGCACACACACATACACACGCACATACAAAATATAAAAATAAAAGAGAGCAATGATGATGACATGTCAAATCGGTAAAATTACCGAATGAACAATACTGAGCTCTCAAGAAAAAATGAAAAAGAAACCAAAAATAAAGAAAAAAGAAAAAAATCATAAACACAGACACGTGATTGCTCGTGCAAGGTGGCAAGGCTGGACTGGCCATCTGGCGTACAGGGTAGATGCCCGGTGGGCCAGTGTCTTTTGGGGCCAATGCAGTGCTTTTTAGTTATTATTTTCCTCCATTTTACCCCAAGCGACTGGCCCACAATTTAGAGGGACTACTCCATTAATCCTTTTTGAATATAGACAGCAAACTGAATCAACATCAGTCAAAATATCAGTGGCAGAACAATGTGTTATTTGGGTATGGTCAGGAGTCAGCCTAGGCCAGTGGGCATAAGTCAAAATGCCAGGGCCGACTTTTTTGTGCCAGTCCAGCCCTGCAAGGTGGTATCCAATTGCCCACGTCACATGGATCGATAAATGAATGAATGTAAAGTTAAAAAAATAAAAATAAATAGCAGATAGAATATCCTGTAAACCCAGTAGGGCTCTAAGATCTAGATCTGAGAATGGAGCCCAGAGTTCAAAGCAAACATGGTGAATCACCTTTTAGCTGTTATGCTGGAAGAAAATTTAATAAGCTGCTAACATAGCTGAAGTTAGCCCCAAATGTAAATGCTTTATAATTCAGTTTTAAAACAATGCTTTCCCCCTTCATACCTATTAAAGTCTTTTGTAGGATTTATATAGGATAATCAATCTTGTCACGGAGTGGTGTGGTTGAGGACCTACATGCAGGGAAGTAGAGGGGTGGAGATAAGCCAAGTCCAAAAAAAGGTTTCTTTAATTAACAAAAACAAGGAGGCAGCAAGGCACAGGTAAAAAACAAACAAAACAACAAAGTCCTAATCAAAAACGTGGCAAGGCGTGGGGCGAAACAACAAGGAGATATACAGCATCAGCGACAAATAAAACAATGGACCAACAAGAACTGAACAAAAGACAGGAGACTAAGGCTTCGTTCTTCAAACAAATACACGTAGACACAGAAGCATTTCAAGACTTGCTTGTGTCCAAAAGAAGACGCTGAGGTTGTTTAACGGCTGTAATGTATACAGCAAGTCTGGAGTGGCGCTGTAGCGCAGCCACAGGGAGTTAACGGAAAGTGTAGAAGAAGAATCAGCGAAGAAGACGAACACTATTTTTTTCTTACTTTATTGCAATCTACAGAACAAATATGGCTTTGCATGTATTAAAAGAACATGAAAAAGGCGAACACAGGAGAAGTGAAAATGGCGGGTGATTCAAGTACAACACCGCTTGTTGAACGTGGGAATAAAAAAGCAAAATATTTTGCTGCAAAAGCACAAGCAAGCTAAGGAGGCTGCGCAAAACGACTACGACACGGCTATCCGCAATTGTTGTTGACAGACTGACGATTCGCGGGCAGTCATGCGAGAATTGGCGCATACGTCATCAATCTGCGACCATTATGTCATCACTGGAGGAGTACCCTGCATATGGTGTCCAGACGGACGCGTACAGGGGGCGCGTATTGAAATCTTTCCATTCTGGAGCACGGTTTCAAAAGTGATCGGTTTCAAAAGTGATCGGTTTCAAGCTCCGAAACCGCGCTGTCATGTGGACGAACGGCTTAAACAGTAAGAAACTTGTGAGGAAACACTATGAGCAGCAGTGCATCTTAAGATCTTATTAGTCTTAGTCTGGCTCAGAGGCCACCAACCTTATTGACACCGAGAGCTACTTCTTGAGTATCGATAAATGTTAAGGGCCACCAGTTTGGTAAAAACATTTTAAATTACTTGGAATTATATATTGTTATTGATCAATGGCACTCATCTATGGGAAGACAATGAAAATCAAGGCTCGAAATAAGCGGTCTCGCATCTATCAGTTCAGATCGCACCTGTGAAACACCCTTCTGAAGATCTAAGAGCAGCTGTTAGGGTAAACTTGTTTATTTTGGGGGATGGACTCGGCTTTTGATTAAATTGTTTAATGATATCATTTCCTATCCATTATATATATTTTTGTCTTTTAGCTTGCAGTGCCTTTTCAGTTCTGTATGTACTGCACGTTTACTTTCTTTGCTTCAATTGTGTAAAGCACTTAGTGCTGCATTTTAAAAGTTCCACGCAGCAAATAAAGTCTGATTGATTGACGATTATCAGCCTTCAACACTGATTGAACTTCAGCCATTTTCTTGGCATTCAGCTTGTGTCCACTGTTGTCAGTGAGCCAGCCTCAAGATAAAATAAGGGTGTCAGTATTTATCTTTTTTGTTTTTTCCCCGAGAGAGCTCAGTATTGTTCATTCTGTAATTTTATCATCATCATTGCTCTCTCTCTCTTTTTTTCTTCTTTTTTTATTTATTTATTTTAATTTTTAATTTTGTATGTGGGTGAGTATGTGCATGTGTGTATGTGTGTGCATGTGTGTGAGTGTGTACTCATTAGTTCACCTAAAACCTATTAGAAATCCCATACCGTTCACCTAAACCGAAAACTTCAGAATCCAGCTAGAGCCGTGAGGTTGTCAGGAGACCTGAGGAAGGATCAAAGAAAAGAATGGAAAGTGAAATCCAGCACCGACCAGACATTACTTACTACCCACCGGGTTACCAACCAGAGTCTTTCACCAACCCCAGAAACATCTAAATTCCAACAAATTAGGGAGACCTCAAGAGACCAAAGGAGAGACTGAGGAAAGGAAGGAAGGATAGATGAAGCATGGGTGTCAGTATTTATCAAAGTTATTAATAATGTTCACCCAGTGACTCTGACAAGAAACTGTTCACCGTCATCAACTGACTATGCCAAGAGGGGCATTATCACGGCACAATTAGACTTGTTAATTGACACAAAACACCATTAATCAGTGTGACTCAGTGTTTTCTTACTGGGCTGCTCAGGTCCATTTTGTGTCCAAATCCCAGTGAGGGGACATTGTTTGAAATTTCTTGGCATTCGGCTGCAACCCTATTTTTAAATTTAAAAAGTGCTCACAGTGTGGCCGTGAGAGAGGACACTGGAGAAGCAAATTGGTGATCCATGATGCTTTTATGAAAGGATGACAGAACACCGCCGCTTATGAAGTCGCACAGGCTGCAGTGATTAATCCTGCTAGCCCACTTAAATTCATTCTGCTGCAAACTTTAAAAGACTCATAATCATTTCCAGTTTATACCTCTCATTTTTTCCCCTCCTCCTTCTTCTTCATTTTAATGCTCTATTGGCGCCATGTTGTGGGTCACTGAACCTGCACATATCTTAGTGGAGATTGTATGTGATCATTTGTGACATTTTTCCTCTCATGCATTCAATTTGGCCTAGACTTCTGTCTGAGGTACGCTCACCCGAGAAGTCAAAGCAAATACATTAATGAATAACTAATCTTTGCAGATGCATGAATCTCCATATCAATGTAATCAGTGGATGTTGTGTGCGTGGCTATTTCCAGCAGAGGGGCTGAGAGGATGTCAAGCATGCAAAGCCTCTCTGCATACATGCTAATCGGGCACCATTTTCCGATGTGAATATAAACTTTGCACAAATAAACTTCTCTCTCTTTTTTGTTGTTGTTATGTGCACTTGCATGCATCACTGATAATAATGGGTGAACACTGGGACAAGTGAAAGCACAGACAACCTCTGATGAGTTTGCTGTTATTTAGTGACACGGCAAAAAAAGTTGTTCATCCTTGCCATGAAGCAGGAGCTCGGGCAGGCCGAGTGTATTCCAACGATACTCAACATAAATATAAAGGCAAGGTTTTGCTCCCATTTTTTTATGAGATGAACTCAAGGATCCAAAACTTCTTCCACATACACGATATCACCATTTCTCTCAGATATTGTTCACAAACCAGTCTAAATCTGTGATAGTGAGCGCTTCTCCTTTGCCGAGATAATCCATCCCATCTCACAGGTGTGCCATAGCAAGATGCTGATTAGAAACCATGATTTGAGTTCTCAGTAACGGTTAGCTTTCACTAGGTACACTGGCGTGACGACCGGGGCCTCTCCCACTGGGCCTGGGGTTCGGGGGTGCCGCCAATCTCCCAGTGCTCCCATCTCCCTTTCCGCCCCCAGTGTTCCGCCCCACTAAGCAGCTGGAGGTGGGGTGGGCGCGGGTGCCCTCCCCACTCCGCTGTCCGGCCCCTCTCCGGCACCGATGCCTCGGTACAGGGGGGTCCCCGGGGTTTGGGGGGCTGGCAGGGGTGGGGTCGGGTGGGGTGGCTTGGTTTGGGGGTCTGGGGTTTGGGGGCCTGGGGGCTGCTGGGGCTGGGTTGTGGTGGGAGGCGGGTGTGAGTGGGTGGTCGTGGTTGGAGCGGGGGTTGCGGGCCAGTGGGGTGCCTGGCGGGTCTGCCGTGCACCATTCTGCTGCATTGGGCTTGGGGCGCGGGCCGTGTTGGAGTGGGGGGCGCTCCTGGCTCCTGGGTTTGCTCTCCGGCTGGTGGCCCCCGCGGGGCCCGGGAGTTGTGCCTTGGCACTGCCGTGGCCTGGGGGGCCCTGGAAGGTTGTGCTTGCTCTGTCCTGGCCGGGGGCGACGGCTCCCCTCTTTGGTTGAGGTTTCCATGCATGCTAGATCCACCAGCATCTATCGAAATTCAAACACAATCTGCTTCTTCCTCTGGTCGTTGAATCGGTGGAGGCTGAAGTCTGTGGATCTCACTCTGCTTCATCTATCCTTCCTTCGTTTCCTCAGTCTTTCCTTTGGTCTCTTGAGGTCTTCATAATTTGTTGGAATTTAGATGTTTCTGGGGTTGATGAAAGATTCTGGTTGGTAACCCGGTGGGCAGTAGGTGATGTCTGGTCGGTGCTGCATTTCACTTTCCTTTCTTTTCTTTGATCCTTCCTCGGGTCTCCTGACAACCTCACGACTCAAGCTGGATTCTGAAGTATTCGGTTTAGGTGAAGGGTATGGGATTTTTAGTAGGTTTTAGGTGAATTAATGAGTAAACACTCACACGCACGCACACATGCACACACACACACACACCCGCACATACAAAATATAAAATAAAAGAGAGCAATGATGATGACATGTCAAATCGGTAATATTACCGAATGAACAATACTGAGCTCTCAAGAAAAAATTAAAAAGAAACCAAAAATAAAGAAAAAAGAAAAAAAAATCATAAACACAGACACGTGATTGCTCGTGCAAGGTGGCAAGGCTGGGCTGGCCATCTGGCGTACAGGGTAGATGCCCGGTGGGCCAGTGTCTTTTGGGGCCAATGTAGTGCTTTTTAGTTATTATTTTCCTCCATTTTACCCCAAGCGACTGGCCCACAATTTAGAGGGACTACTCCATTAATCCTTTTTGAATATAGACTCACGCATGTACAAAAGGAAGAAAAAGAGAAGAAAGAAAAAAAGAGAGAGCAATGATGATGACATGTCGAATCGGTAAGATTACCGAATGAACAATACTGAGCTCTCTCTAGAAAAAAAAAAAGAAGAAACCATGATTTTAGCATAAGGGTGCCTTAGACTGCCCACAATAAAAGGCCATTTTGAAAGGTGCGGTTTTGTTTTATTGGGCAGTATTGACTGGTGTTCTGGGTCCCCCCCCCCACCTCCATCCATTGGCGGATCTAGGAGGTGGCAACTGGCAAGGGTTGGCAACCGCTACTAATGCCTCGCCACCCCTACTGTTGCCAATTAAAGTATCAGTAATAAATTACTATGAGTGAAACGATTACTTAAGCTTTTTATTTTTGAGTACCTCTGGTGCAATAATAAAAAAAAGTAATAGGAATTTTCTCTGCCTTGGGTTGCTTATTTTATTGTGAAGCTCATGGGACGCACAAGCACAATGCGTTTACGTCAGCTAAATGAGGAAAGGAGGCCAGGCGCACCAACTTAATTCAAGGAGCGAGAACATGGCGAGGACCTCGGAGAAGAGAAATGTGTAAAAACATGAGAAAATGCCTTAAGTGTTTCAAAAGGAGAGGTACAGTATAACCTTTGTAACACGGACCTTGCATACAACAGCACATCAATCTCACAACATCTTTGTCCAAAACACAGAATGCAGCGTTATACGCGAGACAAGCTAAAGTTAAAGTAACACAAATTAATTACATTCACACTTATGTACATTACTCACATAATGGAAGCCCTGAAAAGTGCTGGGGTTCTGTTAACTATGAATGCTGTTGAATTTGTGGCCACTTTATTACGATAGTGAAGTGTGGCCACGATGAAACATGAATTTATTTAGGGTGCTTGTCATAAGATGGACACAGTGGATGGTGGGGGGGTGATTTTGATTGGTGTGTTGTTTCTGACACTTCTTCGGGGAAGCTTGTGAAACTTGGCAGAGTTGGTCAAAGAGCACTTTAGGGGAAGCCATCAACTGCATCAAGCCATATCTTGTTTGATTGAACTCGTCACTCGAGTGTGTGGAAAATGGATGTGACTCCATTCTGTGAAACATTGCGTTTAAAACTTGGGACAGCAGGATAGGTCAGAACAATTGTCGCCGTGCACCGAAATGATTCTGACGCGAGGAGAGTTTAAAAGAGTTTTGTAATCGGAGATATGGCATGACACCTTCTTGTGATTGGCTCCACCATAAGGTCATTCAGAACCTACAAAATTAAGTTACATTATACTGAATAGTCACAATAATATTTGTCTCCTCGTCATGGTAACGCACAGCGATGACATTAGCACCTGCCTTTCAGACATGCTATTTTGAAAATGCAAAATCCGCCATCACAGTTTACCTCAGGTTTGATAAATCATATTAACTCATTCACTGCCATTGACGACTATAGATGTCAAAAATGTATTTTAACTATTTCTAGTAGTTTTAAAAAATTCCACTTTCCTCCTGGAAAAAAAATTATTGTAAATTTAGAACAGATATAAAATTTGTGATTAATCGTTAGTTAACTAGTCATGTGATTAATTACAATTAAAAATAATTAAATCGCCTGACGAGCCTAATTAAAAAAAATATTAAAAATAGGGGCGTTTAATCATAATTAATCACGTGATAATTTTATATCTGTTATTAATGTACAATTTTCATAAAAAAATAAATATAAATAAATAAATGAAATAAAATGAAAAATTGTTAAACTAATAGAAATAGTTCACATGTATTTTTGACGTCTATAGTCGTCAATGGCAGTGAATGAGTTACTAATGATAACAATAATTCATCTATTTGCATATACTTTCTCACAACACAAAAAAATTAACTGCGTGACAATCACGTGTTTTTGGTAGACTGAATATTGAGTTGGTCCAATTGGTAGATGAGGGTCTACTTCTGTTTGCGTGAGCAGTCCAGTTTGTTCACACCTTCAGTAAACCAGGCCCAAAATGCCTGTCATGGAGTAAAAACTCGACATCAAGCTCTAGATGTCACGCACAGTGCCATCTAGCCCTCCTGCCCTCATATCAAGCCCATAAGATGATCTCAAAGTCTGCAGTGAGACTCTTTTAATGGCCTCCTCCTTGATTCCCTACCCAAAGTTCTCGGGTCGCTTATGTTTTATCAGACAGAAAACAAGTAAAACCTAAGCAGCAGAGCAACCAAATGTACTTTAACATGATTATATTGCAACAACTGTAGCATTTCAACTGATGTCAAGACAAGCAAGTCTTAGTTAGGCACATGTCAAAAGATCAATTCTGCTCACGGGTTTTGCTTTTTCACTGGCTTTGGTGGCCTTTTTTTTTGTAACAGCCATTCCAAGAGAATGGAGCAGTTTTTAAGGGAGAGAGAAGTAGATTAATATACACTAGAGGTTGACTGACATACCAAATGTGTGGTCACTTGTTACTAAAGTTCTCTGTTACTTATCTCTTACAGTAATTTACATTTTATTTTTGTGAGACAAGAATGTTGAAAAAGTGAATAGTATGTGGCGCATCTGCAAACCCGAATTTGCATTTTGTCTGTCATTATTACGGTTGTTTTGGTATTCACATCTTATCACAGTACCTAACTTTTATACTTATACAGTATAACAGTCAATAATGATAACATGCTGCCTAATAAATTACCATAACATTATTACGGTTTTATGATGTCAACAGTTTGACCATAAAACTCATTGTTATTTTATACAAAAATGTTCCAACTCAGAGAACCACCACATTCCTAGAGTAACTGTCTTGACCTTGGAGGTTCCAGTCTATTTTAGGCACAAGGTTAAATGCCTTTGTTACAAGGGGATTTCCAATTGTGTGGCAACGACACTGCTAATCAATCACGTCGTTCATGTATTTTGATACAAATAAAGAGAAAAAATGAACAGAAGACTACAACACCTAAACCATGCGTATAAGTAGTTCAGTGCTCCCAAAAATGTTTGTAAAGCTCTGATAAGATGGAGTTTACGCTGCCTGACACATTGTACACACACAAGCTACTTTTAGAGAAGCACTGTCATATGCAAACAAGTTCATTCATTTCAGCGTCTGGCTCACTCTCTTCCTTGAACGGCGCACACACATGCATATGATGATTAAGAGGTCTGAAGGCCCCCGGGGGAAACTCAGACTCCAGGCTGCCGTGAATCATAGCTATGATGTGGCGCATGCTTTCTATTCTGATCTGTCAGGGAAGTTTGGGCGCCGTGTTCACTAATGAGTGAGCAAGGCCAGTGAGGGCCACAACAGGATTCATACACTGTCCCCCTTCCTGGAGTTTACAGAGAAGACACCCAGGGGGCTGCACACTGCGGGGCTAAGAGGCGGCATAAGCCCAAATGGACTAAATATTGGATGTGTCAAAATTAGCGTGTTACTTTTACACCACTATTTTTTTTAACGCGCGATTGAAAGAATATTTGACTCGTTGAGTTATTTTCAGCAGTAAAAAGTTAGTATTTGGTAACTCCATTTTTTTTTTTTTGTATACAATCAATACCTTTAAAAACTAATTTGCCCACTTGCCGTCGACTGAAGATGACATGTGTGCTGAGGAAGTAGGTAACGACCAATCACGGCTTGCCTGTTTTCTGCGTTTGGTCAACAAACTGAGCCATGATTTGTCATTGCCTAATAATGAAGTTATCAAATTAATTCTGTACAAAATATGAACTTTTTACTGCTGAAATATAGCTCAATGAGTCAAGTATGACCGCCCCTTGGAAAGCCTAGACTGGGGAAATTCCTAGTCAAAATTTAGCAGTAATAAATGTAATAATAATGCATATATTTGTGGTGGAGACTGGGGTCGTTGTATTTTACAATTCTTAAAATGTGCATAATTTCTCAAGTTACTTCATGTTAAAGATTAGATAGCACTGAGCTGTCAACGTCTTACAAATGCAATTATGCCAACTAGTGGCAGTAAAATCAACACAAATCAATATGACACTCATTTTTTACAGTACAGTACATTTTTTATTTTAATTATTATGCAATTACTATATCAATGACTAAAAGATGCAGCCATATTTCTATTGGTTTAACATTTTTTCCACTTTTATTTCAACAAGTGTCACGGCTTGTGAATGGAGGACCCAGATGCAGGGAGGTAGGAGAGCCACGGCAAGGATGCGGATAACGTAGTTTTAATTTACTAACAAAAGCAAACACAAAATCACGCTCACAGGCGGACAAAAGCAAACACAAAATCACGCTCACAGGCGGACAAAAGCAAACACAAAATCACGCTCACAGGCGGACAACAAACAAAACCAAAATCACGCTCGATGGCGGCAAAAAGGAAAGTCATGAGAAGCAGGAGAAAATTCTTGTGGGAGCGAAACCAGTCGGGTCAGGAGAGTAGCGTCTCGAGGTAATCACCCGACACTCCTTGCTGTGTCCGTCAGGCTTTTATCCTGGCCTGATGGAATGATGGGCAGCAGGTGTGTATGGTGGGCTCCGCCCACCAGCTGTTTCCCCAGTGCCTGCAAGGGAAACAGAACAGCTGACCCAAATCATGACAACAAGAGTATGAAAAATACATTATTGTACATTTTATTGTACATTTAGAACAGATATAAAATGTTTGATTAATCGTAAGATAACTATTGAAGTCACATGGTTAATTCAGATAAAAAAAACAGACACGCCAACTAAATAGTAACTAAAATGACAGCCAGACCAGCATCAATAGAGCAATTAAGATGGAACCTTAGTTCCTCCCCCCTAAAAAATTGGTATTGCTTGGGTTCACAACCATGTCCAATCAACATTTTGGCCAAATGAATGAGGGCCAATTGAATAACTCTCCATTCAATGTAACAAGTACTCGCTTAGTTTCTCATGGTTGCTTTTTTTCCCCCCACTTGAAATGAAAGAGATTTAAACACGCTCACGTATTTATTTGATTTCACACTCCGTTTCTTTTGCAGGGGGCAAAAAGTTCCTGCGAACTGCCAAACACATCCAAGGGCAGGTTAAGAGGAAGTGGGGGGCTAACGTAGCGTGTGACACGTCACACCCTATCACTTTAGCTCACAGATGACCAGCCGCTTACGTATGGCGCATGCACCGCTGGATCCCAAACCAGACACTGTCAGGTGTGATAACGGCATGAGAGGCAAACCTACTCTGAAGCATCTGAAAGCCCCGCCCACATGCCCCCAACAATTAATCTGATGCTGCAGCTTCAGTTTGGTTGTGCAGCACCACTGTGAGCTGCTTTTTCCCCCCACTCCTGATTTACCTGCACTGGCCCAAACTGTGCACTACTGATACCACAGCCACTTGTCCCCTCGGACCAGTCAAGTGATCCCAGTCACTGAGGGTCGACCAGAGATGGCAGTGGTGCCTATTCGAGTGAATCAAAGACATCTCCCATGTGAGGGTTCTTTGACAGACCAAGGCGATACCGTTTGAGTTTTGCCGTATGTGCAGCAAACACAAGATAGGTCACGCCATGGTACACTGAATGACAACTTTAATAATAGCTGTAAGGTTTTTTTTGGTCCCCTAGCTATTGTATACATTTGCACACAGCAAAGGCTTGAACAATTTGTTGTTCTTTATTTTGTCATCTGTACCCTTTGGTCCTCCACTGCGCATTTGACATTGGAGGTACATTTTCCTCCAGCACAAACTCATTATTTCAATCCTCACTCTGCAGTAGACAGGCCCGGCCCCTCTGACAGCATTTGATACTCTTCTTCTTCTTCTATTTTAACCCCCTTCCTGCCTCCTCTCTGTCACTATTTCTCCCACTTAATAGAGACCTTTGTTTTTGCCGGCAAAAAGCTTTCAGCTGCGCTATCTCTCTCTCTCTCTCTCTCTCTCTCTCTCTCTCTCTCTCTCTCTCTCTCTCTCCCTCTCTCTTTCTCTCTAAAAATGCTGAAAGGAAACCCTGTGGAGAAGAAAAAAAAATATTTCGTCATGATTGCATTGGTTATTCAATAGCAGTTTCGAGAGAGGTGGCACATCAAAGATGAAATATCAAAGTTGAGATTAATGAAATATTTTTGTCGCCTTACTCAGGAGGGGGAATTTGATATTAATTTATTAAAATCTACCTCTGCCCGCCACCTGCTCGTTTCCTCACCAGACTGGGTTAACATACATTTGGATGTGGTGACACAAGTAAATGAAGGCAAGCGCATCCAAAAGTGAAGTCTAAGATCCCTGCGCTTGAGGCATCAAATCTTCTTCACTGAACCTGTGATTATTCTCAGTTGGTTACATTTGGCATCCAAATTGAAGTGCAAAAGCAAAGCAGATTTGAAGTCAGCCTGCTACAACAGCTCTGGGCACCGGGATGCGATACAACAATGGGATGATGGAAGAGAAGGGAAGTTAGCGAGGAGCAATCCTGCGCTGGATGGTTCTCTTTGATCTGGAGTGCAGGAAAGAGAGCGTTATGTAACGTCTTGGGCGCACACATGGCTGACTGTGTGACTGCCAAACACACAGAGGGGGGAGTTGTAGTGGGTTTTGGGGGCGCGCTGGTAAATGGGAATAGAGCGTGTGTGGTTGTTCAACACTGGCGAGGAGAAAGAGATATGACTACGGACGGCAGCAGCAGATTGGACGTGGGAGAGGAAAATATTGCTGCTCAAATTGGTGTCGGGTCACTTTCCTTATTAAAGCAGCTCAGTCGAGCAGCGATAACGTCGGCCTTAACGGACCTCATAATGAGACATGAAAATGCCCTTGAGTGACGATGCCAACATTTAGTTCATGTTCATCTCCATCAGTGGATATTTAGCATTAGGGGCAAGCGGGGCAGCGGCCCACCAGAGCCATCAGATGGATCGTGTAGTGTGTGAAATCATCTTGAGTAATAAGAGAAGTGATTCATTTGCAACATACGGTCTGTGAATAAAATCAGATTCCTTTTGATGTCATGTCATCATCAACACACATATTGTAGAATAGAATAGAACTTTATTGTCACTGTCACATGTACAATGAAAATCAGGTCAGCATCTAACAATTTGCAGCACTGACTTAAAAAATAATAATACAAGCACACAATTATCAAAATGACACACGAAAAATAGTTGTTCATATTTGGAAGAATATTTATATTATAATATGGTAGTATAGCAAGTATTGCACATATTTTATTTTTTGATCAATTTATTATATTGCATTTATATATAAAGGGAGTGTGTAGTCATTAGTTGTTACTGTGGGGCGGGGAGGGGGTAGATGCATTTCACATTTTGGTGGTATAAGCTGTTTTTTTGTTTTTTTTAGACTTGTACTTTCAAGACCTTAATGTCCTGTGGAGTTTTCCAGAGGGGAGGGGCCGAGAACGAGAAAGCAATACACACACCAGCAAAAAAAACAGTATCTTCCTTAAAGTGGAAGTAAACCTTACACATTTCTTGACAATAACATGCTATATGTGACCTAACTAGTCTAAACATGACATTCAGATTAATATAAAATTTTGGGAATATGAGTTTATGAGGCAAAATCCAGCCATTTTGCTACTTGCTGTTGACTGAAGATGACATCACAGTTGCTCAGGGTTTTGGCAACAACCAGTACGAGGTCACCTGTTTTCTAAAACTGAGCTGTGATTGGTTGTTACCTGAGCAACTGTGATGTAATTTTCAGTCAACAGCAAGTGGCAAAATAGCCGCCCACTGATTAAAAACAGCTTGATTTTGCTGCTTAACTCATATTCCACTAACACAATATTAACCAGAACACCATATTTACTAGTGGGGATGCACAGAACATATCAAGAAAAATATTTGGGTTGACTTCCCCTTGTAAGTGATTATTCCCCTCAAAAAAACAACAACAACATTTAAATAAGATAGAATGGCAATGGCTCCACAATCCCAAAAAGAACAACTGAATACAAAACGTTGTCCGTGTTGCAGTCATACTGTGTGCCAGAGTTGCATGTTCCGTCACTACCGACAAAAGGTCGGTCAGTCCGCCGCTGACAAACAACAGTTTTGCTGGCAAATGACAGATGACGGGAAACTTCAAACAAACAGACGAAATACCGACGGAAGTGGGTTTTCGTCGTCTCCGGAATCGTCACTAACCTGGTCAGTACCAACGGACCTTGTGACAGACTGCCCTGTTCCGCTCCCAACTAATGCCAAGTTCAGTCCAAAAGTCATGACACATGTCTCGCATGTGTCTTTTCGCGGGGATGACTACAACAGGGGTTGCTTCGAGCAGAGAAGTTGGAGCATCACTAGTCAATATGGCAACCCGTGGTTGTTATTACTTTGGATGCTATATGCCGCCAAGTTCGGTCCTCGAGAGCCACTATCCAGCCTGTTTTCCATGTTTCGCTCCACTAACACACCTGATTCATGATCAGGATCGTCAGGCTTCTGCAAAGCTGGCTGATGAGCTGAGGAGGAGGGAGACATGGAAAACAGTCTGGATAGTGGCTCTCAGGGACCAAACTTGGCCACCCCTGCTATATGCCACCTTGGTTAAAAGTTTGACAGCTTAACAAGCCACTGCACTCACCAGATACGGTAACTTCAGTCCACATTCTTATTATCTAGTTATTCCTTTTTTAGGTTGTCCCGGCCGGCACAAAAAAGGCTGGCTGTGTTGTGTACTTCTCGGTCCCACAGACCACAATGATATTGTCCTACATGGTTTTGATTTCACCACATAGTGTGTTGTGTTTTTTAAACATTATTTAGCTGCATGTCTGTTTGTGGTGCACCTGTGTGAGTCATATTAACTCATTTACTGCCATTGACGGCTATAGACGTCAAAAATTTATTTGAACTATTTTTATTAGTTTAAAAAAATGTCCCACTTTTGTTAACAAGAGTATGAAAACCTATAATTTTTTTAATTGTATTAGAACAGATATAAAATGTGTGATTAATCGTGAGTTAACTAGTGAAGTCATGCGATTAACTCCGATTAAAAATGGTAATCGCCTGACGCCCCTAATTTTTAATAATCTTTTCTTTAAATAAAAAAAAGAGTATTAAAAAATTGAGAAAAAAAAATTACAATTATTTTATTCATTTATTTAAAAAAAAGAAAATATTAATAAAAATTAGGGGTGTCAGGTGATTACAATTTGTAATCGTAATTAATCGCATGACTTCATTAGTTAACTCACGGTTAATCACAAATTTTATATCTATTCTAAATGTACAGAAAAAATATAGGTTTTCATTCTCTTGTCAACAAAAGTGGAAAAAAATGTTAAACTAATAGAAATAGTTAAAATGAATTAATTACGTCTATAGCCGTCAATGGCAGTGAATGAGTTAAGAACGCTCTCAACATTTATAGGCTGTCGTCGATGTGAAGAAGAGTCTGAAGTGTGGTTAAAGGGGAAGTCAAGGTCTCCCTGCTGATTTGTTGAAATTTAGATGTTTCTGGGGTTGGTGAAGGACTCTGGTTGGTGGCCTGGTGGGTGGTGACTGGTCGGTGCTGGATTTCACTTTCCTTTCTTTGGTCCTTCCTGGGGTCTCCTGACGGCCTCACGACTCTGGCTGGAAGTGTTCGGTTTAGGTGAACGGTATGGGATTTTTTAATAGGTTTTAGGTGAATTAATGAATACACACACACTCACACGCACGCACGCACGCACGCACGCACGCACATACACATACTCACCCACATACAAAAAAAAAAAAGAGCAATGATGATGACATGTCAAATCGGTAAAATTACCGAATGAAGAATACTGAGCTCTCCAAAAAAAAAAAAAGGGGGGGAGGTCAAAGCCCCAAAACATTTCTTGACCATAATATACTCTATGCAGCCCCACTAGTCTAAATGGGCTATGGTATTTTTGGTTAATATTGTGTTAGCGGAATATGAGCATCAAAATCCAGCAGTTATTTTCAATATGCGAAGGCGGCCATCTTGCCATTTGCTGTTGAGTGAAACTGATAACACAGGTGCTCATGTCTCAAGTAACAACAAATCACAGCTCAGCTTCAGAAAAGCAGGTGAGCTTTGATCGGTCGTTGTCTGAGCCCTGAGCAACTGTGATGACATCTTCAGTCGACAGCAAGTGACAAAATGGATGGATATAAATGGATGGATTTTGCTTCATAACTCCTATTTCCACAAATGCAATATTAATCAGAATGTCATGTTTAGACTAGTGAGGTCACAAATATTATTGTGAAGTAACTCATTCACTCACAGCCATTTTCACGGAAGCAACCCCCTTTACTCTCAACTGTTTTATTGGATATTGACTGATTTTCCAAGGCCCACAGAATATTGTGTTCTATTGCTCTGAAAACTTGGAATCTACCAAAAGAAAGATTAGAGTCTTATTTCATCAGGGGGGGGTTGGCGGGCTATATTTGCTATATCTGTTTCCGTTTTGCAGCAATTAGCATTAGAATATAACTAAGTTTCATCATTATTCACAAACCTGTTTGAAACATTGGGGGGAGCTTTTTTTGCAACATGGCCCTGGTTGCTCTCTTATACTCTGCTGCCACCTTGCTGGATGTTCAGGTCAGAAGCTGCAACAAAGCTTTTTTTATGCTCTAGCAAAAAATAAATATAAAAAAAAAACGTATAAATTTGTTTTTGGGACCATGGCAATATTTAAAATAGAACGTTGTCATACGTTATTGGGAGCAAATGAGTTAAGGTTTGCTTCCCCTTTAAAATAACGAGAACGGACTGACTGACTGACTGACTGGCTGATGGTCGTAAAATAGTGGTGACGAATTGTAATTTGCGATGACAGAATTGCGGTTAAAATAACAATGATAAACTGACAATGGCAGATTTGGTCGGCTTGAAATCATAACAAACTATGAGGGACAGGCAAAATTTACTGATGCGTCCACCTCTGCAAATGACATATTATCTGATAACCATTTTGAACCATTATTTAGGAATATTGTCAAATGTACAAAAGATGTGAATCTAGTATAAATTCATTCTTAAACATGCAGATTTCATTTGCTCCGAAACACAAAGATTAGGGTGAGGGTTATTGGCTGCATGTTCTTGTACACCAGATGGCCTGCAAATCAATCATTGACAAATCAGTCAATTATAAATAAATTGAATCCTAGCCAAGTCTATCAGTAGGAAATACAGGCAGTGCGCAGCGCCATACGGCCAAACAATCGTCCAAATCAGAACAACCAAAGAGGTCAAAGCGGCAGCCGACGCAGCGTTCAGCATAAAAGTAGAAATGTATTGGCACACGCATGTAACGTGTGTGCAGGCCTCGCCAAGAAGGAACCGTCTGAGCTGGCGGTGGGAGGATGTGAGGGAAAAGAGCGATCAGTAGTGAGTTGGTGGTGGTGCGCTTCTGAAAGCTGATGTTGAGATGGCCTGACAGGGTCTGTTTCTGTTCAGTGGGAGACTGTGATCCACAGTGACCGCGTCTTGCCTTCCCTCCACGAAGGTTATGCCATTGCCAGCAGTCCACGTGACACATTGAATGATCTACAATGTCTTGAGCTCAACACGTTCATCAGGTCCATTTTTGTGCCTGCGACCGCGCACTCCACATTAAAAGAGGAATATGTTGGCAGACCAATGGCGGTTCTTAATGTTTGCGACCCATTGTGAGGCCGGGGCGGCATTTTGGAAATGACGTCCTCTGTAATCTGGCGTGTTAGGCTGTCAGCTCAGGGTGCATGATCTTGCCAGCATGACTCAAGTCTGCCCGTGAGCCACTTCCTCTCCCTGTGCATCTACTCCAGTTGCATGTATGATCTATTTTAGATTCTTTAGCCCAAGGATGTGTGTGCATCATCACAGCAGAGAGCCACTGAAGAAAGACGGCAAGGATGGGGGGGGGATAGATAATGTTCATATAATCTACAGGCAATCATGCAAATTCCCCAGACGTTGAGCGCTCAGGGAAGCTGCAGATAGGGGTGCATTCTATTCGGCACAAAAAATGTGGAAACAGACATTTGTGAAGACTGATATGCGAGCCGGCATGTATGATGCAATAACTCTTCCCTTTTTGGCCTACAGTATAGTCAAATCGTGCATTTATCTAATTGGATTAATTAGAACTCATAGCACATGCAAAGTGACGCTGTGATTGGTTCTTGGCTTTTATGTAACCATGAAGAAAACATCGCAAGGCCGTTGTCTTGACAATTGTTTGCTCTTGTTGTAAGCGGTCGTCAAAATGTCATGCTCCTGGTGGCCGCCATGCACTGAAAGAGGCCAAGATGAAATTGGTGTGACCCTGATGAGTCATCTTGATTTAGACGCTATTTTCATGTCAGACCACCAATGAAACCTGATGTCTGCGTGGGTTTATGCCAGTGAGCTTGCTTGTGCACAAATGTAGATGTTCCCGTCATTCAGGCTTCTTTGGAAAGCGTGGTATTGTGGTTAGTAAATAGCTGGTTCTAATCTTGTCTAGTCAGTGGTCTATTGGAGGGGGTTTGGAGCAGATTTTAGCTCGGGGAGGTTCGAGTACCAACTGAAGAGAGAGAGAGAAAATATATTTCTTCTTTGAAAATTTCCTTATGAATGGTGCTGAGCAAATTTAAATGTACATTTCATTCAGTACATACTGATATTCAGGAAAAAAATGTCTCCTATAGGCAATAGAAGCCTGAGAGACTAAGATGGGAGACAAATTGTGCTGAGTATTTACGCAACGTCTTCTTACCGCAACATCTCGTTTGCATGCAATGTGAATTTGCACATTACTAGGAGACACAGTTGGAATATACTGCATCCACACAAATCTCACCTGAAAGACGATGCTCAAGTCTTTGTTTGAGCTTGAATGGACCGAGAAGTCTGGCTAGTGGGTGCACACTGCCATCTGCTGGGAGCAAAGACCATGTAAAAAAAAAAAAAAAAAAACATATGCCATCTAATGCTTGAGTGATGAGGCTAACAATTGTGACCTTTCCAAATCCACCAAAAAGTGATTGCAGCCAAGTGCACCAAGAGAGTGTTCAATCTGTACAGTATAATACAGCTAAAAGCCCCAAGAACAGCTAGAAAGAAGAAAAAAACACTGGGATATTCTAAAGTGGCCTTCTCTTAACCTTATTATGGTGAACCAGTTTGGAGCGAGACAGCTGCATGCAGCAGTTGGTCACTGAAAGTGGACAAAAAAAGTCTGTGGTCTCATTTGAGCACTTGGAGAGAAATCATTTGAATGCTGGCTCAAAATAGTGTGCAACAAAATATCAAGGATAACATATTTTTTGTGCATGAGTTTTATTCTTGTTGTTCTGTTGGTCAACAAAAAAAGACCAATGCTAGATTTCTATTCTTGTTGCAATTTTGTCAGGTTTAAGCTTATTTTAGTGACCACGGTGGGTGTAGGGGTAGCCGAGCCGTGTCCAATGAAAAGAGCAGATTATTCTGCTCATTCAATAAATGCGTTTCCCAGTGCAACTGTTGTGTGTTTATTGCCTAAAAAACAGAGCGTACAAGATGATTTCATGATTTGTTGTTCTAAATTGCTGAGGCACAATCAAGAGCAAAAGGCTGCTCTCAGCCAGAAGCACTTAGGCCAAAAATAGTTCACCCTTGAATGGCAAGTGAATGTTTTACTGTCATCAGAACGCAGAGACGTCAATTGAAAAACAAAGAAACACACAAACCTATGTTTTTCTGTGTTTATTTGGAAGACATTTATTATAAAACAGTGGTATTTTCTTCCAGAGAAATATGGACCCAAGAGTACAAATGCATCGTTTTTTCCCCCCCATCTATGTCGTGATACATGACACAGGTACATTTTTGTGATAAAGTCTGTCTACATAAAGTAATTAAATAACTATGGGCTGACAGCCCAAATATTTGAGTGAAAAATCTGCTTGTGTCAAACAAGTCAAATTGGTGACAATCTTATCTCTCCCTCCAGCCCACTGTGGTATGTATGCACAGAAATCTTAGACTCTAAACTGGTCTGGCAGACATCTGACACTTTGCTGAGCTCGTCATGCAAAAGACTGATGTGTTCCTGCGCCTTCCTCATAACTGTGGGAAAAGTCACAGAGTGATACAAAAAGATGAAATGCATGGTAAGAGAATAGAGAACGTCCATGCTACATCCAAATATGCCTCACACAATACCAACGAAATACACAATGATCATTCCGCGCCGCGCAATGATGGTCACATAAGCGTACAGTAAAATATAAAAGACAAGGAAGTGTGTAACAGCTCCAAAAATGTTGATTAATATAAATGTATGGGGATTCACTGAACATTACAGGATATATACTGTATATTTTTTTTAACTCTATAGAATTAATAATCCTCTGTCAATCAGTGTTGGCAAAAACATGAAGCTAGTGTGATCATATCAGACAATTTAAAAAAACAAACTTATCAAACAAAAACTTGAGGACCACACCATTTCCCAACGTCAAACGATGACTCCGTTTTAGTCCGTTCCATCCCTCAAACACGTTAACAGTATGTTACTGATAGTAGGGGTTGACAGTTTTGTCAGATCTGTTGCCATATTGTGAGTTAACACGCCACACTGCATTTGCATTTACGCCTCCGTTTGAAAGAAAACATCTCCATTTGTTTTGTGGACAAAGGAGATTTGCTTCAAAATAAATTGAGAATTAGTTTTTCCAAAAGATCAAGAAAGCGGTGTGCCCAAAATAAATAGAGTCAGCGCTAACAGAAGCTCTGATTGAGTCGCTTTCAGTCTCATGCTAAATGTGTAGCATCCCGCTACGCGGAGTAATGAAGCAATGTTGCCTAGCAAACTGCTTTCAGACAACCTTTCCAGAGGCTGTGGTTTCAAGAGGAGGCCACGATGCAAACCTCCTGCCATCAGGTCAAACAGATACAAAAAAATATATTGAGTACAACTGTACCAGCAGTGAAGATTTTCTACAATGTTAGATAAAAATAAATTCTGAGAAAATATTTAGCAAGGTTTGTGATAGAATCCAGCTATTTGAAACATGCTTTGGAGTTAGACATCTATTCGGATTAGATTACTACGTCATAGAGCGCACACAGGCATAGAACTACAATTATTTAACAGTGGAGTGGAGTCCAGTTCAGGGGCACAAAGTGGATTCTTTTCGTATATTAAGAAAACAAGGGAAGTCAATCTCAATTGGATTATCACAACAAACAAAAAAAGGTTCCGAATGACAAACTGGGAACCTGTTTCATAAACCATTAGAAATGTAATAGTGCAAATGAGACAGGGAACAGGATGTTCAAGTAATACAGAAGCAAAAGTGGTGTGGATTTGAATCTGAATGCAATTAGCCATAAAAACGTGTTATGGCTTACATGCTGAAAGGCAGGGAGACGTTTCTTTGGCTACAAAAGGCAGTTAAACAGAACATCAGCTATGAAAAATGTGTGAACTGTTCATTCTGCTTTTCTTATCAATACAAAAATCTATCCATTTATAATTTCACAGCTATCACTGGAGCCAATTTAGCCACCGTTCTTTTGTCTGGTTAACGTTCTGTTGTTGTAAGGCAAGAGTTTGGATAGGAAGTAGAACTTAGACTCTGTAAGACAAAAATCATGTCTTATATTGTTCTTGGCCGCAAAGATTTGATACTCGGCAAGAAAAGATAGTGAACATGACATCCACAAGTGATTGGGAACCTTTTTTCACCCCTTCCTTCATGGATCTGCTTCTGGGACCTGGGGTCCCCCACCTTTGGCCTTGATCTGGATCCAGGCGTCTCCCAGCGCCTTGGCAAAGTGGTCATCCACTGAGCCTGTGATGGAGACAGAGTTGGATGCCGGGTTGGTCACAGGCTCTGCTTCCTTGTAGTTTTTTCCCAGGCTACGGCGGAAGTGTTCCTCAATCACAGGATCGCAAACTGTGTTCGCTGAAACAAAAATGTTTGTGTTAAAAAACAATATATTATGTTCATACATGCACATATACACAAACATTCTAAAAATAATAATAATCAAATTTGATTTCCTTAAGTTACTTTTGTTGGAACAAGAACAACAGTCCTTTTCCCTGGGTGTGGGCAAAGACAAATTTGCAAATAGAAATGCACAACAGTAGAAGCATACAGAGCTAAGGCAAGTGTGACATCTAGTGGTAAAATAAACATCCAAGCGGTTTTTAACTTATCAGCCAAAGTAAACTGAACACAATTTTCAACCTGTAAACTGGCCATTGAAATCATATTTCATTGTTTGAGTGTCACAAAAGGCCACACAGTGCACAGCTTGTAAGATGATCATTTATTTTTTGGGTACAAAACAAGAAAATGCTTACACAAAAATATTAAGACCAATAAAAAAAAATAGAAACATTATAGTTATGCAAATTACTTTAGGATGAAACAGAATTTATAATAATATATATTTATTTATGTTGGCAAAAACTTGAAGTTGGAGTGCAGCTTGTGCGATGTGCAGTAGGATGATCATTTTTTTGTTGGGCCTAAAACAAAAAAATGTTAACACATTTAAAAATATTTAGACCAATTTAAAAAAAAAACAGAAACACTATAATTATGTAAGTTCCCTTTGCACCAAACAGAATTTATAATAATATTTATTTATGTTGGCAAAAACTTAAAAAGTTGGAGTGCAGCATGTGCACTGTATAGTAGGATGACATTTTTGGTACAAAACAAGAAAATGGAAACGTAAAAAAAAAATATATATATTAAGAAAAATACAATTATTTGAAAACACTATAATTATTTAAGTCCCTTTTGCAAGAAAATACATTTATTAAATTTGTTATTTAAAAAAAATAAAAGGGTAAAAATGTATAAATTTTAACAAAAAAATTGTATTAATAATCTTTTTTTTCACGATTATGCTGATTTTGTAATTGTGAAGTTTAATAATTTAAATTGAAATTCAATTAATTGCACAGCCATTGTCTTCTGTTTGCAACAATGAGCGGCTGAGGTTACAAATTTCACGCAATGAACTAGCTGAGTTCGGCACTTTCATCGCCTGCATGACGCAAAGCCTCAAATAGCGCTCTCGCAGGGGAAGGGTCAAATGCGGAGAAAGAATTTCGCCCCACTTAGGTGGGTGTGACAATCAGTGGTATTTTAACTTTAAATACACAGACTGAGCATTGACTGAAGCATGTTTGTTTACGTCCATCGGGGTGAGCACAGTCCCTCTCATTCTGTGTATTTTTGCTATGCTTTGCATCATAAAGCATTTGACGAATATGCGAAAGCGCTCAACGGAAGGTGGGCATCATCAACGACGGGAAGCAACAGTAGATGGAAATGCCCAGCTCTGTGCACTACTTTGCGCACGGGACTAACAATTCGTCACCACTCAGCAAAAGGCGGCACACTCAGTTCTCACCTTACTGTCAGAACGACTTCCGACTTACGTACAAATTCAGGTTAGGTTGCCACTATGGGAATGGAACTACTTTGTAAACCAGGAACCCCACGTATCTGGTATACAAAAAGTATTATGGGCACACATCATAGACTGCTTAGAGCTTACCATTGGTCTTTCGCTCATCAGAGGTTGGGCTCGGAGAGCAGCCGTTCATATGGCAGTGAGAGAGTTTGCAATTGCGGTTGCTTGCAGGAGCACAGATAATAACAGAGGGGCGATTCTGAAGGTTTACAACAAAAAAAAATACATTATTTAGTTAGTGAAACAAATATAGGATGTTCAATGGAGCACATATTTCCCATAAAACAGGTGCTCATGTACTTGTGACAAGGACCATCGTACCTGCTGCCGTTCAACAGCTGCACTGATAACAGACCTCTGCCTGCCCCCGACTGCGTTGTCAAGGCTGCTTTTGGTCAGAGCCAGCGGCTGGTCCACAGCATAGCCAGAAATGGAAGCATACAGATGGTTCCCATGGAGACCGTTGGAGGAAGAGCTGATGTGCTCCACAGGACCGTGGCTCATACTCCAGTGTTCATTGCGGTTGTCTCCAGCAGAGGGACGAGCCCTTGATGAGTACAGAACTGTTAAACCGCTGCAGCCAGTCTCATATTTCAAACCATTGACTTCTTACAGCGTTGCTGACTCTGTGTCAATAAGGAGAGCCCTTGTTGAAAATCTTACACCAACTCAAATGAGATGTCCAAGGAGCTGTTCGCCCTAGAATGCAACAACCTATAACCTATCAGGGGTATTTTCTATTGCTGTTTTATACACAATAGGACTAGGAGAATTCCTTCAACATATTCACAAATATAGGTAACTGAGCAATAGCTTAAAATTGGTGTACAGGCTATGAAACATTGCAGTAGAGGATAGCGCAGTCTTTGCACTAAAGGAACTTACAGGTGAGTTGCGAACAATCTGCTCATTTTGGTCATGTGGTCATCATCACAATTCATTTGGTCCTTCGTTTGTTCATCGCCATACTTCCGTTTGCTTGGGCAGAGAGGAGGCGGACCGCTTATGTTTGATATAGCTGAAGGCAGCGAGGGTGTCCTGGACTCATCTGTTGGAATAAATCATCAAATCTGAATAAAACACCATAGCAGGTGTATAAGATGATACTTCATTTAATAAGCTCTGAGCAAACTGGTTATGCGTAAAAATGAGATTGGCATTACCAGCCTAACACACAATGCAATTACCTGACAGTTGCTACCATACATAACAGTAATATCAATGCCAAGTGTCACCTTGAAAGAAAATGGCACAATAAATCATTGTGGTCAGTTTGACATAACATTTGTAAGGAGGACACTGAATACGCGGCAGGGCCACTGCACCGTGTACAGTGGGAAAATCTTACAGACGGCTGTGAATATTTTGCCATGACCGGCAACTTCCCTGCTAGCACTATTTTACCATGAACGGCTCCTATTCGTCAATCGCTGGACCGAGTCACGCACTGGGTGTGGTTCCTGCCTTGCTTCTTGCCATTTCATGTCTTTTCACAAATTTTTCATTTTGTTATGCCACCGAAGGTAGGCTGCTATCGGCATTACCAGCCTAACCGTAACCCTTAGAGCATATAGGATGTTGTCCAAAAATTGTAGAGATTAGGGAGGGTGAGGTGTACAGAGCGGGATTCAAACCGTAAACCCAAACTTTAGGGGCCAACAGTGAACACCTTAACCATTATGCCACGAGATAGTACACATTGACTTCACATAAGCAGAATCTGTACTTTTAGTTCTCGCTCAATTGACGGCAAAATAGCGCTAGGTGGCAAATATCCACTTCGCAACCGGAAATGGGATCTAGATTTGTAGAGGCAAGCACGATGTCTGTAAAGACATTATTGATACGATACATAAACCACAAGCATGATGTTTCTGTGTTGGGGGGAGGGGTGTATTTTCGCTGCAATAAATTTGCAAAGATCAGAAGACTTTTCATTAGCAATATTGTTCGAACATGTTATGCCACAATTTAGAACAGGCCAGAAAATCTAACTCAATAGATTTGTTTCCAATCGAATTATGAAAAAGTCACCTCCATAATGCAGTCTCCCGATGTTGTTGTTCATCTTGTCCAGGTACTGAGAGTTCAACAGGTCCATTCTAGGCAACAGCATTACACGAACAGGCTAGCTGCTAACATCGACGCTAGCAGGCAACACCGGTGAAGACGACAAACTTCTTTCCTGAAGAATCGAAGTTGTGGACATTGGTTACTCTTGAACGTGTTGCAGGAATAAACATTCTAAGCACTTCAACGCGATCAGTGTGCGTTTTCTGGACGGTAGCTGGGAATCTCTTCATGTTTTAAAGGCGTTTAACAAAAAACACAGGCTAATAGCCAACCCACCAGCTCGTGTTTCATTTGTCACATTTGGTTAAATTGGTAGTCCATTTGTTGCCACTATTAGAATCACACGTTTTAAACACAGTTGTACGATTAGCGGTCGAATGTCTCACTTGTACTGGTAACGAACTTGCTAGCTAAGTTTAGCATGCGCACTAACTAGCCGCCAGCTCGTCGCCAACTTTGTCGTTGTCTGTCTTTGTTATTGCATCCAATAACACCCACCCACGACAGTTCAGCGGCGGTGCGTCCACTGTGTCCAGCAGCAGTAGCTTTGGCCGTCAGTAACTTGTACAAAATCGTCTAGTTTCCCAGGCAAAACAAAAACATGATTAGCTCAACTTGTCTGTCTTGTGTCCGTATGTGGACAAAGAGCTCTATGGCGCCCTACTAGAGGAGACACGCCACGACACAGCTTCCACAGATTTGCACTTCAACTGTTATTTATGATCGCGTCTATATTGGGCGGTAAATGCAATTTTATTTGTTAAATTCTAGTAGGTTACATTAACTGCTCCTCGAAAGAACAGAAAACTAAGTCAATATATATGGAGGCTAATTAAGACCACAGTGCTACATGCAGTTTATTATTTTTTTTAGGCGTTTACCGGAGCTTGCATCATTATCTACCTAAAAGCCCCCCCCTGCAGTTTATTATTTTTTTTAGGCGTTTACCGCAGCTTGCATCATTATCTACCTAGTATTTGCCCAATTTCTGTTCATATCGCACTTTTGTCTTTGTAGGCAGATTGTTGTAGTCAAATGACATTTCACCATGTTTTGAAATCAAAATAATCCTCACAAATCATTTACAACAATCCTAAATCCAATGCTTTCCCATGAGCGGAAAACCTGTCTTCACCTAGTAAGACCACTATTTTGACTTGCGACATAACTTCACTACAGACCATGGATCACAAAACATTTTGAAGCTGCAAGCTACTTCTTGAGATGATGCGCAGGTGACAGCCCTAGTTTCTATTAATGATTAATAACATTCATATATGTGAAGACATGATCATGTTAACGAGTATTATGATTTACAGTATAATGATTTACATTTAATTTTCATCAATGATGTCAAATATAGTATGAACTATACTCTTTAAACACTGCAAGAACTAAAATCTTAAATAAGATATAATTTCTTAAATTTAGCCTAAATTTGCTTATTTTGATTTGACAAGTTATTTTTACTTAAAATGAAAGATCATTGTGCTTATTTTAAGATACTTATTACTTAATTATCTTATTTGATCAAGCAGTTTTGGCATTGAGTGTTAACAGACAGTTTTAAGTACTGTGAGGATTAAAACAAGCATTTCCCACATTTTAAGATGACAACTAACCAACATCAAAGGCCCTGAACTGGGGTTTCATAAGTTTTCTTATTTTAAGATTTTGCATAATTTAGTAATAAGATAAATGTAGAAAAATACAAGTATGAAAACAGACGAGTGCAATTTGGTTAATATCGTTATATTTACTAAGATCTTTTGTCCTTGTTTCAGTACCAGCTCAGTGGTCTTGTGGTAGACTGCCTACCCTCGGACTTGAAGGTTGTGGTTTAAATTCCTGGCTAGGTTATGACAAAGAAAATTGGACCCGTTACCTCCTTGCTTGACACTTGGGCTAAGTTATCCAAGCATAAAAAAAATAGTTCTATTTATTACAGCTTGAAAAAAATCGACATTACTTGCTTTTAGTCTGAAAATACCTTTTTCAAGACCGCAGTTATTATTTTATTATTATTTTCTTTTCTTATTTTTCAAAATCTTACATGTAAATTAAAGTAATTTTTTTTTGTTCTGTTGGCAGATAATTTTGCTTATTTGAAATAATAATTTTCTTATTTTACTAGATTTTTTTCTTAAAATTTCTACAGTCCTTTTTTGCAGTGAAGGGAATAAACAATTATAAACCTTGTCAAATTAATGACTGTTGACCCAAACCGTGCATTGTTAGTTTTGCAAAGCCATTTTTTCCAATAAACTCCTGTATTGGATTTTATTACATTATACACTTATGTCTAATTTTGTTGCTAGTAAGTGAGTATGAGTGCTGCCATCCCATGTACTCCTTTATGTGTCATCTGTGCACCTCTTTAAGAAGACTTTTTCTTCTTCTTCTGAGGCCATTGTTTTTTGTTGTAAGGGTTATGACTTATTGAGTTATTAATCTGTTTCCTCTTCTCCTAGGCAAAATAATTGTCAGAAATGCTTTCACTAGATGAGTTTAATGGCATCTTCAGTTTTTGTATCAACACAGTCAAAAGACTTGCTAATAATTTCCATTAGGAAGAATAGTATCAGTAACACGACGTCTAACTAAACAGAATCTAAAAAGGTGCACTTGTGTGTGAGCATGTAGGCCTATCATGTGCAAAATGCAATTACGCATCAATCAAAACATAATAATAATAATTATAATAATAATAACAGACTAAAACTATTAAAGTGGTGTAAAAACAGGACATTAAGTTGCTTTTCAACAATTTGATGTGATTTTTTAAAATTATTACACAGATTCCGTTTATAAATGTGCACATGTAAAAGGCGCTGGAACAGCAGAAATATAGATCAAGGAGGTTGAAAAGAATATTCTACTAGAAAACGATCTATACACAAAGATCAATATATTCATTATAGAGAAATAGTTAACTGCATTTGTGTCCCAGTGGGCTGCTACGGCACACGTCATTGGCCACATGTCCGACCAGCCATTTTAGATTTCATGTCTGAGCTTTACACACACACAAACACAAATGACGCACAAGGGCACAGAGGTGTGTGACAGCCACGTCGGTTTATTCTCTAAACACACCCACACTTCCACTGGAAATACTGCAATTTCCTTCAGCAGGTGTAAAACTAAATAAAAATAAAGCATGCCTGATGAGCAGTAAAGTGTGGGGGAGGGGTAGCAAAGAAGCACATCATGCAGTCAGGGGGAAGAGGAGTGGCACAGCCTCAGCATCCTTTGCAATGGCTGAGGAGGGTGCAGACAGAGCGAGGAGATTGGCTGAGGAAGAGTGTCACGTCACCACCAGTGAGTGAGTGGGAGCTCTGAGGATGTTCCAGCAAGCTGGAAGGGAGCACATTCCCTGGGAATTTACGCTGAGAGCTCAACCGTTGTCAGCTGTGCACTAAGAACAGGGAGTCCTCCGCAGAGAGCTTTTCCACAATCCGCCGCCACTCCGTTCTCCAGTTCCAGCCATGAATTATCTGCGACGGCGTCTCTCGGACAGCACGTTTATCTCCAACCTGCCCAATGGCTACATGACAGACCTTCAGAGGCCTGACCCGGCTCAGCCTCCTCCACCCGCCACCACCGCCCCTGACAAGTCCCCCACAGCCGGGCCCACGCCTCCAGCCACTTCCCCTGCTCCCGAGAAAAAAGCTCAGCCAATTCAATCAAGCGGAGCCGGGTTCTTCAGCTCCATCACCAACGTTGTCAAGCAGACGGCTGCCTCGGCAGGGCTAGTGGAGCAAACCTCAGTCACGACACCCAAGAAGTTCAAGATTCTCCTGGTCATCGACGAACAGCAGCAGGAGTGGTAAGACAAATGCATCCCTCTCTCAAGACACTTTTATCTTAAGTCTTCAACAGCCTGCTAAAGTAGTGATTGTGTATTGATGTGGTAAGTGATAACGTCTCTATGAAGCAGCCTTAGGATCTTGAGGTTTAATTTTACATATCGATTCCCATCCCACCACTAATCGCATAAGAGTGAGGAGCTTTTTTTCTCTGTGCCATTCTGGCTATATCTTACCTAAACATTTCCATACAATATGTTTGTTTTTAAAACGGATGCTCCACAGGTTGCATCAATGCTTGCAACAAGACAAAATACTGCAGTGCTTACCCCCATCCCCCCACCCCCATCATCAATGGGGTTTCCCTCCACGCAGATCACATGACCTGCTCTGCACTAACATACAAAAATCGCACACTACACTACAGCACATACTGTTCACTCTAACGTGGCTGCTCTTTACTAGCCTTTATGACAACTAATTGATCTTTAAGGCTAACCATCTTTCACAGGAATGATTTACTGTTGTGGCATGACATTTCACATCTCAGGGCAGACTCTCTCTTCAGATTGTAAACCAGTTCCTTTTTATTTCTCTACACAGCTGACTATTATGCCCTTTACAGCAATGCACAGTAAAGTGAGTTCCTCATACTTTTACAAACGTATCATCATTTTATTTCCCATATTTTACTGCATCGCTTAATTGGCACACAAAAGGTACATGTGCAATCTAGAGGGAATAATTTAATTAATTTATTTTTTACATTTAGAGTAATGTAGAACTTGTAATAAGATAGCGTTCAAACCACATCACATATCGCAAATGTTAGGATAGCAGCTCGATTTAGGCCAGAGAGTGCAATCTCTGTGAGGAGGGCAGACCATTTGTCTTGAACAAACCTGGATCAATGTTAATAAGATCAGGCAAGATGCCAACCTTATGCATTAGCTAGCTACTATTTGCTGTGAGAGGAAAGCCACACACTTGCTGAGGAGTAGGTAATAATACAGTACTGTATCCAGTGGGTATAATGTAAAATGTCTACAGTACACACCTCTGTTCAAATGTCAGGTTTTTGTGATATACTGAAAAAACAAAACAAGATAATAATTTTCAAACTTTTCCTATCTGTATTGGGACATTTAACTTGTAAAACAAAATTGAAATGTTTTAAAAAAAATCTTTTCAAGAGGGCCTTTTCAGGAACACTTCCACATCTTTGCTGTACTCTGAATTCTGGTTGTACAATAGCAAGATGGAAAACGCAGAACATATAGCTGCTGGCTAAAGCATTAGGTTGATGAAATCTATTTTTATGACTTTTGCTGAATGGCTTGTGTCCTCGGTAATGCTGGCACCCTTGTGCAGTGCAGTATGTCATTGGGCTGATGCAAAATGAGACTAGCTCAGACTGAAATCAAGCATACGTTTCCATTCAGCCAAATTAGGTTTCTCAAAGGGTTTTGAGGCAAAGTCCAGTATATATATATTCTCTATATATCATCATCTCAATGACATTACTTAAACTGGGGATTCTGAATAAGTATCAACATAACCGCCCAAGTGAAGTGGCTTATACAATAAAAAGCTTCACTTACCATTTCCTACTTTCACTAAATCGATGCTAAAAAATAAAACATTAAATTCAATTAAATAAAAACGATGTATACACACAGCTACTCTTGCAGAAGAGCATGGTTTCAAAGAATATCATATTAAGTTGTTGATGATCACATGATTAAAAAATTGGATTTTGCTTTCTGACACATACTGCTTTGTTATTCTATAAGATACAAGTGGTGACATTGTAGATATACTGTTCATACAAACTGTAAGATCTTATTATTTAAAGTTATTTGGTTAAGCATTTTATCATCAAGATGAAAACACTGATCAAATAATGAGCTCAGATTATTTTGCAAGTCATCCATGGATCTTTGTTTTATTCCAGAAAGACTGTGCTATAAATTGCTCTTGTGGTGTGAGGAGAGCATTTTTCTCTCTCACTTAGCATTAAACCGATTGCCAACTTGACTGTAATATTTTGATCACGTCGCAGAGGACTATATTGGCTGAAATCAGGTTTTATTTCCCCCAACCAATATCCATACACAAGAGTCAATGTTAAATTGGTAAAAGTAGGGTATTTTACAACTCACTTACAGTACCAACCTCTCCTCTCCTATGAATTATCACAGTCAACATGTTTACAGTGACAATGTCAGCTTTACTTTAACATACTAGCCTTTAATTAATTTGAGTAATTAGATTATCATCAAATGTAGTCATAAAGCCACAATAAAACACATACCAGCTCTATTTGCTTGTGATCTAATGTTCAAATCAGGTCACGTGAACCTATATTGATTTCTCCGACTTGTAAATAATGCAAGTAAACAGCTGCAATCGTGCTCTGGCTTCTCCCCTGGTGTGCATGCAAAGGCGTCTTAAGCACCACACAGGAGAAAATGTAGCATATGCAGCATGTAGGGACGTATATCAGGTATGTAACCACTTGAATGGTTTTTGGACGTCTGCCACAGCAAAGGGGAGTGAGAAACCTTGGACTGAAGATGCTTTTAGTGATGTGGCTGTAGTGGAGAATATTAATACCACTGGATGATGTTCTTCATGCACACAGTCAGGCTCAGAAGTGTTTGGACAGGGGCAGAGGGATTCTGACTTTTCCATTAAACACCGCCACAATATATTTAAAACAATGCAATGCATATGTGCTTCAAGTGAAGACTTTTAGTTTCAATTTAAGATTTTTAAGGAAAATTTGGTATTTATTTGCCTTTTAGGAATCAAAAGTCAATTTACGCATAGTACCCCATTTTTCAAGGTGTTCAATGCAAAACTGTAAATATAATCATCAATTTTAAGACTTTGTTGTCAATAAGTATCCAAAGTCTGGAGTCCATGGCCTTTATTCTCCTATTTCCTCTCTGGGAGTGTTTTGTAAGGCCTTAATTGCAGCCACATTCACCTGCACACACTGCCCTCAGTTTCTCTTTTCTTTTTTTCAGTAAGTGAGATCATACCATTGATTTGGTCATTGAAGAAAATGCTGTTTCTTTACCTCCAGAAATAGGCCTACTTATTTTTGCAGAAACCGCTGCAGAATTGCAGAATCTTCCAAGGAAGTCAAGAATATAACAATCACAAATCAAAATCTACCATCATTCAAAAGTCTGCATGAATGTAAATAAAATGTCATTACAAACTGGAAACATCAAAGAACGGTCAATTTGAATCAGATTGATGGGAATTAAAAAGTATGGGGAAAGAAAGGAAGGCTCAATATCAAAACATAATACAGCTTCTGTTAGATGTGGTGGAAGTAGTGATGCAGTGACGTGCAATGAGGTTCATGGCTGGTGATGCACTAATAACATAATAATGTACTCATTCATGAGACATTTACCATTAAAAGCAGTCTAACACTAATAATAATAATAATAATCATAATAATAATAATAATAATCATCATCATCATCATAATAAACATATTTGGCAATGAAGAAAGTTATTTAATGTGTGGTTTATTAAGAGTTTATTAGCAATTGTAATTTCATACTCATTTAAAACTATAAAATGTGCACCAAAAAAAGAAGAATTTCACTTTATATTTGAAACTTTGTTATGGCTAAATATCTAAAGCTTGTTAAGCAAGATACCAATAATAATAATAATAATAATTATAATAATAAAATCTAGTTTTTAATTAGATTTTTTATGTTATTTGTTTAATAGTATCATTTCATCCTTGTGTAATTGAAAACGTATCATTGTTTCTTCAACAAGTAGTTTTCTTGTAGATAAAATCTGTTATGCAGTAAAAATCCCCATTTCTTGCTTACCCATAAAGATTCCTGCATGTTTTAAGGTTTGTTTTCCACCAAAGTCAAACAAATCTCAGCACTGCAATTAGTTTCGGAATGAATTATTCAGCTTTAGAGCCACAGTAGTAAGGCAGGAAAAGCAGAGTGCATGACAGCCAACATGTTTTCTGATGCGTCCTATGGATAGGCTGAGGATTTCATCATATTTTGTAAGAGAGTCTTTGTAAGTGTTCATCCTTCTTATATTGATCCAGTCTAATCTTTACCCTCGAGAAAAGGCCCTCCTGTTATACAGTGATTTGCAAAAGAAGATAATAGCTTCAAAATAATGTTTATCTTTAAATACACAGTAACCCGATTCACTAATCATGAAAGGTGCGGTGCTTTTTAAATTGACGTAACAGTCCACATAGAGAATATGGCCTCATTCCATCACCCGCAAAAACAAATATGGTTTGCTACAAAATCAGATCAGCCTCCACAGCAAATGTATATATATTATATATTGAAATAAGAATTTCAAAATCATTTGGATGGTGGACCTTCCTGTAAAAAGGCAAATACATCTTTTTCATTGCCATTGACCAGACCAGGCAGGAGTGCCTCCATGTTGTTAGCACTACCATCAGTAGAAAGGTACTTGAATGGAGCTATTTTCACATTTCCAACCATGTCTCCATCTCTTGCACTACCACTTCTGTGTGTGACTATTTAAAACCCCTGGGCGTTTTTGACCATTTTTTGGCTTTTTGTTGGTTCTGACCAAGCCGTTTCAAAATAAAATAACGCCCAGGGGTTATTAATACTACACACAGATTCTGTATACAACATGCAGGTGTGTGTCCTCTATGGAGTGTCTTTACATGTAAGAAAGTATTTACATTATGAGACAGTGGATAACTAACTTTACCCCCGACAAATTACAATTGAGTGGTACGAGAGCAGAAAAACAAAAAATCCTGACAATAAGTGTACTAAATGTGATGGTTTAACAACTTTAATGTGTGGTCTGTTGCGATCATGCAATTCCTTCTTTGAAATGGGCTGTAATGATGATGAATGTAGTATTTTTGGCTGTCAATTGTAAGATGTCTTGACTACATTCTTTTTCATTGTTTATTCATTTTTGTCATTTATTCCAACTCAGGTCCAAGTTATTCCGAGGGAAGAAAATATATGGCGACTATGACATCAAAGTGGAACAGGTCAATTTGTCTCCATCTTAAGGGCGTCTGTATAAATAATATTGACAAGTTGGTCCTCAAGTGCTAATGTAATCATTAACCCTTCAGGCGGAGTTTAGTGAGATCAGCGTCATGGCTCAGGCCAATGGGACATGCAGTGTTACCATGCAAGTTTTCAGAAATGGCACCAAGGTTGTCAGGTATGGGACTTGAACACAGATGTCTAAATATAATGCTGATGACCTTATTTTGTCCGTATTGACTGATTGTGGTCACATTGGTCTCTCATATTTTTTAGGTCATTCAAGCCAGACTTTGTGCTTATTCGCCAGCATGCCTTCAGTATGACCCAGAATGAAGATTTCCGCAACCTCGTAATCGGTCTGCAGTACGGAGGCGTTCCTAGCATTAACTCACTGGAGTCCATCTATAACCTGTGTGACAAGCCCTGGGCGGTAAGGCGAGGCACGCCGTTCTCGTTAGTTGCTTTGCTCTTCTCTGTCTCACTTTAAAAAATACGGTATATTTCTCTGTGTGTCCAGTTTGCCCAACTTATCAACACATTCAGAAAGTTGGGTGCTGATAAGTTTCCACTGATTGAGCAGACATTTTATCCCAACTACAAGGAGATGGTGAGAAGAGAAGCAACTCTTTCTTGTATCAATCTGTGACACTGTTAGGAACGCTCAAATGTTACCCTTCATACCATATAGGTTAGCATGCCATCCTTTCCTGTGGTTGTCAAGATTGGACATGCCCACTCTGGCATCGGAAAGGTTTGGCAGTTACAGTTTAAGACGCTGCCTTATTACCTTTTGGTGAATTCTATTTTGGGGGGAAATTATCTTGCATTCTGAGCATGTTTGTGTGTGGATTTGCAGGTAAAGGCTGACAATCACAGTAAGTTCCAGGACATAGCCAGCGTCGTGGCTCTCACCCAGACATACACCACCACCGAGCCTCTCATTGAGTCCAAGTATGATATCAGAATCCAGAAGATTGGCGCAGACTACAAAGCCTATATGTAAATTTGACAACACTTTCGTAGCTCAAATTAAATTAAGGGGATGGGAATTGTTCTAATGTTTAGGCCTTCTCCCCCAGGAGAACATCTATGTCAGGCAACTGGAAGACCAACACTGGCTCGGCCATGCTGGAACAAGTGGCCATGACTGACAAGTGGGTGTTAACAAATGAGTGCAAAATAAAAAAAAATAAAAGAGAGAGAGAGAGAAATCAATGGAAAATAATCCCTGTTGAACTACTTATAGATTGTTATAAAATTAAGAAATTGTAGTCAGAACCAACAGCTTCAGATACTGGAGTGAAGTTTTGAGTTGTGCCTTTGACTCTTTTCAGATACAAACTGTGGGTTGACACCTGCTCAGAGATTTTTGGGGGTCTGGATATTTGTGCGGTCAAGGCCATTCACGGAAAGGATGGAAGAGATTACGTCACAGAGGTGGGTGTCTCACAACTGTCAGCACGCCTGGGGAATACATCGTTACAAACAAGCTGTGGTAGAAAGTACAATTAATTAAACACTGGGGGGCTTACGGAGCATTTATCAAAAATGAACTAGGTTCTTGAATCTCCATAGGAATATGTTCTTTGCAATGTGGGAGGAAGCCTTACAACTTCATATATAGGACTACACCGCAAAATTGCCGGTGTTAGATTAACACTGAGTGTTAAATCTAACACTAGAAAAGTGTCTATATGTGTCCAAACTAATAAGTGTAAATCTGTCACTTTTCAAAGTGTTACTTTTTTCACACTTAACCAGTGTTACTCCAACTCTGTATAGTGTTAAAAATCTACACTGGTAAACACTGAGTAGAGTTGAAATTACTCTAGTCTACACCTATGGTTGTCAACCTTTTTTCAGTGACATACCCCCTGTAAAATATTTGTTTTTCAGCCAAGTACCCCCTAGCCAAAGCAAAGTATTTTTGATTGGGGAAAAAAAGACTTAAAACCGAGCGAGTTCTGTTATCATTGTCTAATTTTTATTTATTTTTTTAACTCTTTGTATTTTTGTGGTCTCTTGAACTATTTAGAAATAAGAGAAAACTAAATAAAAAAAGAAATAATTAATTTAATTATGAATAAAGATTTGTGCACATAAAAAATTCTTATCAACATTAAGTGTCCTCCTTTGGGTTCATAGTAAAGCTCTCAAAAAGAAATAACTAACTGAATTTTAAATAAAGTTTTCAAGTAATTGACATATGACAAGTTGGGTTGAACCATTCTGGTTAGGGGGAGAAGCTGGGTTTTTAGGACACTGAAATTAAATACCCTATTGAATGTAACATTTATTTTATTTATTTATTTTTTTAATATTCACATGTACTTTTAAAATATACTCCCCTGGAGTGCCTTCACGTACCCCCATTTGAGAACCACTGCTCTACACTAGTGTCAGTGTTAAACATTTAATTCTGCCAAACTACAATTCACTGGTAAACGGCACTCCTTTCAAGTCCCTCAAATTGCTTTACATTTTGACTACTGACTACACAGCATCAGGAGCAACTGGGGGTTCAGTTTTGACCGTCCCTGTGGACTGGGACCGAACCCATACTCTCAGGATCGAGAAACGACCACTCTGCCACTGAGCCACACTACCCTAAAATCAACCACAATTGGATCTATCACTATTGAAATGTCGACAGCGCGCTGGAAAATTGAAAAGTTTGTCCTTCACCGGAAATGAGTGTGTGGTCAATTTAACACTCAAGGTAGTGCTATTCAGGTTACACCCAACATCCACCCCAACACTCAAGGAAATTGACTCCGCATATTTGATCGAACACTGGGAATTTGACGCCGACCAATTTGCTGTGGAAGGATTTATTGGACAATCTGTCCCGCCCCCCTCCTGAAATATTAGATCCACATTCCTTTCAAATATATAATGACGTCTTCAGTCAGTCCCCCTGCAAAATCTATAGGCCCTTTTCTTTGTTACATCCATTAAAGTGTTTCAAGTTTTCAGCCACAATGTGAGATCTTCAAAGTGATTACGTATCCATTCAATGTGATGCAGGTGGTGGGCTCATCCATGCCCCTTGTGGGGGAGCACCAGTCCGAGGACAGGCAGCTCATTTCTGACATGGTGCTGACTAAAATGAATCAGATCGCGGAGAAGGAGGCAAACGCCCCCCAAAAACCCATGACCGTGCAACCATCCCAGGTAGCCGCTCTGACATTCTCGCACATATTGGATGACATGAAATGGAATTTCCCGCAATGACAAAGTGTTTTTGATCCTTTCAGGGTACGGGCCAGAAAGGTGAAATAATAGGCGAGACCGTGAAGAACGGCGCTGGGCGCCCTCCTCAAGGTTGTCTGCAGTACATCCTGGACTGTAATGGCGTGGCTGTGGGTCCCAAACCAGTCCAGGCTAACTGAGTGAGCCACGAGGAGGCGCGGGGAGGTCTCAGAATCAACCTTAAGCTGAACACAAGCGTGTGTGTGGATGCAGATAGCTAGGATCACAACTGGGCGACCGGGTGCTCAGCTCATTGCAGCTGAGTGAGTCCCTGGACTGTGTTTTTAACTCTATGCAGAGTCCTCGTACTGTCTACTTGTTGATTTGTGTGCTTGTATCGGTCACATGTGTTTCAGTAGCTGTGGATTTTCTTTAGAGCTGCTGTGGGTGATGTACGAAGCAGATTTTGTGCCTACACTGAGTTGAGTGCCGCTCTGTGCTACTTGTTTGACCAGCTGTGAGCCTTTTATTTGAACCTTATCTGTTTTATACTTGGCTGTGTATCTTTTGGTAGTGTTCAAACTGTGGAACTTTGTTCTTAATATGTATACAGTACTTGGGTGTGTATGGTTTCGGTGATTATTTTCATACATATAATGATAGATATCTATTTTTGTTTTGCATGACTGATGCTAAAGAGGGATGTTCTTGTAACAGTGTGGTTCTAAGACATGCTCCCAACATGCTAATTCATGCATTGAAAAGGTGTCATAGCCAATGCATACACGCTCACTACCAAACATGCATTAACACAGTGATCTCCAATGTTTTATTTTATTGTATCCATCACTTCAATAGTGCGCTCACAGACACGGAAAAAGAGATTATTAAAGTTTATTTAAATTAAAGTAAGTAAATAATTTAGTGTTAGATGATATTATGAAGGAAGTTGTGCAGGTGTCTCTGTACACACATCTTAAATATATATATATGTATTATTTTGAACCAAAGATACAATTATTTGAATTACTGTATTTATTTAACCCATGATGTAAATGTATCTGCGTTTCCTAATAATCCTAGTTGGTCATTACAGCTGCACTCTCAATACAGTATAACAGTTTGATGTGTGATCAATCACCGGCCAGGGAATTAAAGCTGTATTAAAAAGGTGCCCGCCATTTACATCCTCTTTGAATATGACCAAATTAAAATCTACCACAAAATGTCCTTCGGTGACCATGCAGTGGGAATCTATAATGGTGTTGCCATGGCAACAGTGCAAGTGCTCTGAGTGTTAGCTTCGACTTGATCCAGCTCAGTTTATCACACTCTTGTGAGTGGATAGAAAGTGCAATATTTAAAAAAGAAGAAAGAAATCAGCTCTTCCATGCAATCGATTCCAATAGTTATAGTCATCCAAAACATTTTCTCACAAATGTCACAATTGGTTGTCTCTTGTCCCGTGGCCCATTCCGTTTGAGGCTAAATGGTGATACAACTGAAATAGCAACCAAATCATCTGTACAAAGAAATTTGCACAGACAACTACCACGATAAAAAGAAATCTGTTCAGCAAGCTCTATGTGCAGTTGTTTTGCAAGTTCTATCAAGTGTATCTGTGAGTGTATCCTTGTACAAGCCATGCCTGAGGCTTTATGGATGTGTCGTACTGTTTACTAGGAAATATGCCATGACATTGATTTCGAAGGGAGCCCACACTGCAGTACCAAGTGTCTGACTGATGATAGTGGACATGCTTTTTGGCCTAATTCTTCAAATAAAATCTATTCAGACCTGCCGGACTGTAAATATTCATGGTCATAGGTAAATTGCTGTTGGACTGTTTAAACCTTGACTGGAATACAATACTGTGGAAAGAACCAAGTTTAGTTCCCTCTGTCAATGGCAATAAAGCTTCCTTTGCAATACACAATTTGCTTTGGTGTCATTGATGCTGCGAGTAAGCACTGGAAGACATAAATGACTCAATTTTCTATAGGACTTGCACTCATGATTGCAGGTGAGCTGGAGCTGATCCCAGCTGACTTTGGACAGGTAGCTAGTCATTCACAGGCCTTACTATGACTGTCAACCTTTGCCTGCAAAGCATAAAATATATCAGAGATTATTTGGTTAGCGGCTACATGATGCGTCATCCATAATGATGTTTTTCTGTAACACCTGCGCTGCATCACTGAATAGACCTTAACAAATGGATATTGACGGAATACTCCTTTAGACACAGTTGTGATAGACGGCAGATGGCTGAATTGATAGATTTGACACATACCACATTGTCAATAAAGCAAAAGCAAAAAAAAAAAACATGATCATCATACAATGCATTTTCGATCCTTTTATGTTCACATTTCAAAACATGCAATGATGAATGCTTTGGTTTTTCTCAACTTGGAATCCTCTGGGTGAACACTTTTCAATGTTTATGACACAGGAAACCATTTAAACCTTCGTAAACTAATAATAAAGGGGCCCAAAAGGGTCTTTACAGAGCATATGAGCTGAGGGGTTTAATTTATTATAAAGAGCTCACGGACCATCTGTCTGCCACTGTGAAAGCTGCAATTAACACTTTTAATGGGTCTGATCATTAACTGGAATTGGCAGCATGCATTGTCACTTCCTGTGGTTTAGAAAAGAACAGCTTTCATGCATTCATTTATAGACTCTAAATGCATTAAACAACCCTGTGGAATAATAAGAGACTAAATGCATTAAACAACCCTGTGGAATAATAAGAGAAACTTGCTGCCACCTACTGGACACACAAAATAACTGTGTCAGCGCAGTTACATAATCTACTGTTGTCATGGCTTTTCAAAGCCCACTTTGTCCTGGTCCTGATGGTCCAGTAGAGCCAGAAAAGTGACCAAATTCTCTGTGAAACATTTAAAAAATAATAATAAAAAATTCCTCCAAAAACTGAGAGGCATTTTTGTTTTTGATTTGTGTTCTGGTTAGCCAATCAATATCACCACCGGTATATAGAAAGACAACCATTCTTATTCATCTTGGAGGAAAACCACAATCATGTCCTCAAAATCAAAATGACGTGCCTGTCATGTGAAGTAAAAGCAACACCCGCTAGATGGCCAGTCAGCGTGGCTCCTCAAAATGCAGAAATAGAACATTAACTAATAGAGCAGAACATGTGGCAGTTAGCCAGTTAGTAGAGATAGATTACACCGCTTTAAGATGACATCAGGCATGGCGTTTTAGTAGACAGGGTTCCAATTAGATCAGCTTCATGCTTCACGGCATTAGGGGCTAAAAGAAACACATTAAAAACAGATGCTGATGCCCGTTTCCAAAAATACAACAGTGATAAATGAAAATCAACATAGCAGAAAATGGATCCATACTTTGATGCTTACTCTGGAGCTACAATCTGAATATCACAGTAAACAAACGTATCAGACCTGCAGATCTTAAAATGTTGGTCATCCAGTAGAAATTATAACTTAGAACTAAAATATATATATATATATATATATATATTTTTTTTTTTAAATACAAGTGTTTATTTGCATTAGTGCATTGTCTTTATCTTCCTTGGCTCGGACAATCAATGCAGCTGTTCAATCGATATTTCTTGAGCCATTCATCAGCATATAGCTTATGTTACATTCAATATGGAGCCCTGCAAATACTTCAATTACTGTACAGTAAATTTGCACTTGTACTCAATGAGGCGTTTACTTGTTTACACTCAAACAAAACGGCCCTGTATTTAAAATCCACCACGCGCCTCCCTGGTGCTTTCATTGTTGTTCCACCAAGTGGAATACCCCTGTGGCGTGTCTGGGCTGGATTCCCCTGAGAGGTTACGCCAATGATATACATTCAAAATCACACCACACTTCTAAGACCTACACTGATGTGTGGGAATTTAACATCAGTGAATAAAACAACTGCACAATTGTTTCATTGCTTTTCAAAATACAAAATCTATTAGAAGAAAAGAAAAAAATCACTTTTGGTAAAGAATTTAACTTAATTTTATTAAAATAGTGAAGACAACTTTCTTACCAAGTTGACAAAACATTTGACCCCATGAATGAGACACGATAAACAAATTAGTTTCCGAATCACTTTAAATATTCGAAAGAACTATCGAAACGTCCAGCTCGTTACAGCGAGTGCTAAAAACGTTTGGACAGATCAGATACTGTTGTGGAGACTGTAAAAGGAAACTACTGCTTTTGCCAAAATGTGCAAATTCATCAACTTCCATGGTTATCCGTGCTCATCGTTTGACAGGCTTCAGTTGCGTCAATGTAAAAGATGACCCCCAAAAAATATCCTTATCTACTCCATTGCATACAATTTTAAAAAAAGTTGTGGGTTTCCTCTTAAAGCAGCTGAGTTTTTTTAAAAAGGTCCTCTTAAAAAAAAAAACGGACGACAAAATAGTTGCATGTGCTTTACTTCTGAGCCAAGATGATGCTCTTGAGATTCCTTGAATGTCCATTGTTGTCATTTTAGGTAGACGTCCGTGCATATATTTACAAAGAGGCACCTGCATGTCTAATGTGCAGCAATAGGGTAGGCTCTGCCTCCACCCTTTTCATTTGTAAATCCTACTGTGTCGCTATTGCCGTTTGCTCCCTCCTCTCCTCCTCATCACACTCATGGATGCTT